>NW_028154478.1:0-57421 GCF_965231275.1 Zosterops lateralis
GGCAGAATGTGTTCCAAAGCAGCTGGAGCTACCACGGGCTCCGGACAGGCTTATTTTCACTTGGAGAACACAGAAAACACACCAAGGTGCTGCTGCAAGCAAAGTTACAGAGGTTTCCCAGAGTGTTGCTTTTCTCGAGAAAAGAGCGCTTTACAGCGCTTTCTGGCTGCTAGAGACATGCAGAAAGAGCAAGTGTGGCAGAATGTGTTCCAAAGCAGCTGGAGCTACCACGGGCTCCGGACAGGCTTATTTTCACTTGGAGAACACAGAAAACACACCAAGGTGCTGCTGCAAGCAAAGTTACAGAGGTTTCCCAGAGTGTTGCTTTTCTCGAGAAAAGAGCGCTTTACAGCGCTTTCTGGCTGCTAGAGACATGCAGAAAGAGCAAGTGTGGCAGAATGTGTTCCAAAGCAGCTGGAGCTACCACGGGCTCCGGACAGGCTTATTTTCACTTGGAGAACACAGAAAACACACCAAGGTGCTGCTGCAAGCAAAGTTACAGAGGTTTCCCAGAGTGTTGCTTTTCTCGAGAAAAGAGCGCTTTACAGCGCTTTCTGGCTGCTAGAGACATGCAGAAAGAGCAAGTGTGGCAGAATGTGTTCCAAAGCAGCTGGAGCTACCACGGGCTCCGGACAGGCTTATTTTCACTTGGAGAACACAGAAAACACACCAAGGTGCTGCTGCAAGCAAAGTTACAGAGGTTTCCCAGAGTGTTGCTTTTCTCGAGAAAAGAGCGCTTTACAGCGCTTTCTGGCTGCTAGAGACATGCAGAAAGAGCAAGTGTGGCAGAATGTGTTCCAAAGCAGCTGGAGCTACCACGGGCTCCGGACAGGCTTATTTTCACTTGGAGAACACAGAAAACACACCAAGGTGCTGCTGCAAGCAAAGTTACAGAGGTTTCCCAGAGTGTTGCTTTTCTCGAGAAAAGAGCGCTTTACAGCGCTTTCTGGCTGCTAGAGACATGCAGAAAGAGCAAGTGTGGCAGAATGTGTTCCAAAGCAGCTGGAGCTACCACGGGCTCCGGACAGGCTTATTTTCACTTGGAGAACACAGAAAACACACCAAGGTGCTGCTGCAAGCAAAGTTACAGAGGTTTCCCAGAGTGTTGCTTTTCTCGAGAAAAGAGCGCTTTACAGCGCTTTCTGGCTGCTAGAGACATGCAGAAAGAGCAAGTGTGGCAGAATGTGTTCCAAAGCAGCTGGAGCTACCACGGGCTCCGGACAGGCTTATTTTCACTTGGAGAACACAGAAAACACACCAAGGTGCTGCTGCAAGCAAAGTTACAGAGGTTTCCCAGAGTGTTGCTTTTCTCGAGAAAAGAGCGCTTTACAGCGCTTTCTGGCTGCTAGAGACATGCAGACAGAGCAAGTGTGGCAGAATGTGTTCCAAAGCAGCTGGAGCTACCACGGGCTCCGGACAGGCTTATTTTCACTTGGAGAACACAGAAAACACACCAAGGTGCTGCTGCAAGCAAAGTTACAGAGGTTTCCCAGAGTGTTGCTTTTCTCGAGAAAAGAGCGCTTTACAGCGCTTTCTGGCTGCTAGAGACATGCAGAAAGAGCAAGTGTGGCAGAATGTGTTCCAAAGCAGCTGGAGCTACCACGGGCTCCGGACAGGCTTATTTTCACTTGGAGAACACAGAAAACACACCAAGGTGCTGCTGCAAGCAAAGTTACAGAGGTTTCCCAGAGTGTTGCTTTTCTCGAGAAAAGAGCGCTTTACAGCGCTTTCTGGCTGCTAGAGACATGCAGAAAGAGCAAGTGTGGCAGAATGTGTTCCAAAGCAGCTGGAGCTACCACGGGCTCCGGACAGGCTTATTTTCACTTGGAGAACACAGAAAACACACCAAGGTGCTGCTGCAAGCAAAGTTACAGAGGTTTCCCAGAGTGTTGCTTTTCTCGAGAAAAGAGCGCTTTACAGCGCTTTCTGGCTGCTAGAGACATGCAGAAAGAGCAAGTGTGGCAGAATGTGTTCCAAAGCAGCTGGAGCTACCACGGGCTCCGGACAGGCTTATTTTCACTTGGAGAACACAGAAAACACACCAAGGTGCTGCTGCAAGCAAAGTTACAGAGGTTTCCCAGAGTGTTGCTTTTCTCGAGAAAAGAGCGCTTTACAGCGCTTTCTGGCTGCTAGAGACATGCAGAAAGAGCAAGTGTGGCAGAATGTGTTCCAAAGCAGCTGGAGCTACCACGGGCTCCGGACAGGCTTATTTTCACTTGGAGAACACAGAAAACACACCAAGGTGCTGCTGCAAGCAAAGTTACAGAGGTTTCCCAGAGTGTTGCTTTTCTCGAGAAAAGAGCGCTTTACAGCGCTTTCTGGCTGCTAGAGACATGCAGAAAGAGCAAGTGTGGCAGAATGTGTTCCAAAGCAGCTGGAGCTACCACGGGCTCCGGACAGGCTTATTTTCACTTGGAGAACACAGAAAACACACCAAGGTGCTGCTGCAAGCAAAGTTACAGAGGTTTCCCAGAGTGTTGCTTTTCAGGCTTATTTTCACTTGGAGAACACAGAAAACACACCAAGGTGCTGCTGGCCAAGCAAAGTTACAGAGGTTTCCCAGCCAAAGCAGCTGGAGCTCCACGGGCTCCGGACAGGCTTATTTTCACTTGGAGAAACAGAACACACCAAGTGCTGCTGAAGCAAAGTTACAGAGGTTTCCCAGAGTGTTGCTTTTCTCGAGGGAAAAGAGCGCTTTACAGCGCTTTCTGGCTGCTAGAGACATGCAGAAAGAGCAAGTGTGGCAGAATGTGTTCCAAAGCAGCTGGAGCTACCACGGGCTCCGGACAGGCTTATTTTCACTTGGAGAACACAGAAAACACACCAAGGTGCTGCTGCAAGCAAAGTTACAGAGGTTTCCCAGAGTGTTGCTTTTCTCGAGAAAAGAGCGCTTTACAGCGCTTTCTGGCTGCTAGAGACATGCAGAAAGAGCAAGTGTGGCAGAATGTGTTCCAAAGCAGCTGGAGCTACCACGGGCTCCGGACAGGCTTATTTTCACTTGGAGAACACAGAAAACACACCAAGGTGCTGCTGCAAGCAAAGTTACAGAGGTTTCCCAGAGTGTTGCTTTTCTCGAGAAAAGAGCGCTTTACAGCGCTTTCTGGCTGCTAGAGACATGCAGAAAGAGCAAGTGTGGCAGAATGTGTTCCAAAGCAGCTGGAGCTACCACGGGCTCCGGACAGGCTTATTTTCACTTGGAGAACACAGAAAACACACCAAGGTGCTGCTGCAAGCAAAGTTACAGAGGTTTCCCAGAGTGTTGCTTTTCTCGAGAAAAGAGCGCTTTACAGCGCTTTCTGGCTGCTAGAGACATGCAGAAAGAGCAAGTGTGGCAGAATGTGTTCCAAAGCAGCTGGAGCTACCACGGGCTCCGGACAGGCTTATTTTCACTTGGAGAACACAGAAAACACACCAAGGTGCTGCTGCAAGCAAAGTTACAGAGGTTTCCCAGAGTGTTGCTTTTCTCGAGAAAAGAGCGCTTTACAGCGCTTTCTGGCTGCTAGAGACATGCAGAAAGAGCAAGTGTGGCAGAATGTGTTCCAAAGCAGCTGGAGCTACCACGGGCTCCGGACAGGCTTATTTTCACTTGGAGAACACAGAAAACACACCAAGGTGCTGCTGCAAGCAAAGTTACAGAGGTTTCCCAGAGTGTTGCTTTTCTCGAGAAAAGAGCGCTTTACAGCGCTTTCTGGCTGCTAGAGACATGCAGAAAGAGCAAGTGTGGCAGAATGTGTTCCAAAGCAGCTGGAGCTACCACGGGCTCCGGACAGGCTTATTTTCACTTGGAGAACACAGAAAACACACCAAGGTGCTGCTGCAAGCAAAGTTACAGAGGTTTCCCAGAGTGTTGCTTTTCTCGAGAAAAGAGCGCTTTACAGCGCTTTCTGGCTGCTAGAGACATGCAGAAAGAGCAAGTGTGGCAGAATGTGTTCCAAAGCAGCTGGAGCTACCACGGGCTCCGGACAGGCTTATTTTCACTTGGAGAACACAGAAAACACACCAAGGTGCTGCTGCAAGCAAAGTTACAGAGGTTTCCCAGAGTGTTGCTTTTCTCGAGAAAAGAGCGCTTTACAGCGCTTTCTGGCTGCTAGAGACATGCAGAAAGAGCAAGTGTGGCAGAATGTGTTCCAAAGCAGCTGGAGCTACCACGGGCTCCGGACAGGCTTATTTTCACTTGGAGAACACAGAAAACACACCAAGGTGCTGCTGCAAGCAAAGTTACAGAGGTTTCCCAGAGTGTTGCTTTTCTCGAGAAAAGAGCGCTTTACAGCGCTTTCTGGCTGCTAGAGACATGCAGAAAGAGCAAGTGTGGCAGAATGTGTTCCAAAGCAGCTGGAGCTACCACGGGCTCCGGACAGGCTTATTTTCACTTGGAGAACACAGAAAACACACCAAGGTGCTGCTGCAAGCAAAGTTACAGAGGTTTCCCAGAGTGTTGCTTTTCTCGAGAAAAGAGCGCTTTACAGCGCTTTCTGGCTGCTAGAGACATGCAGAAAGAGCAAGTGTGGCAGAATGTGTTCCAAAGCAGCTGGAGCTACCACGGGCTCCGGACAGGCTTATTTTCACTTGGAGAACACAGAAAACACACCAAGGTGCTGCTGCAAGCAAAGTTACAGAGGTTTCCCAGAGTGTTGCTTTTCTCGAGAAAAGAGCGCTTTACAGCGCTTTCTGGCTGCTAGAGACATGCAGAAAGAGCAAGTGTGGCAGAATGTGTTCCAAAGCAGCTGGAGCTACCACGGGCTCCGGACAGGCTTATTTTCACTTGGAGAACACAGAAAACACACCAAGGTGCTGCTGCAAGCAAAGTTACAGAGGTTTCCCAGAGTGTTGCTTTTCTCGAGAAAAGAGCGCTTTACAGCGCTTTCTGGCTGCTAGAGACATGCAGAAAGAGCAAGTGTGGCAGAATGTGTTCCAAAGCAGCTGGAGCTACCACGGGCTCCGGACAGGCTTATTTTCACTTGGAGAACACAGAAAACACACCAAGGTGCTGCTGCAAGCAAAGTTACAGAGGTTTCCCAGAGTGTTGCTTTTCTCGAGAAAAGAGCGCTTTACAGCGCTTTCTGGCTGCTAGAGACATGCAGAAAGAGCAAGTGTGGCAGAATGTGTTCCAAAGCAGCTGGAGCTACCACGGGCTCCGGACAGGCTTATTTTCACTTGGAGAACACAGAAAACACACCAAGGTGCTGCTGCAAGCAAAGTTACAGAGGTTTCCCAGAGTGTTGCTTTTCTCGAGAAAAGAGCGCTTTACAGCGCTTTCTGGCTGCTAGAGACATGCAGAAAGAGCAAGTGTGGCAGAATGTGTTCCAAAGCAGCTGGAGCTACCACGGGCTCCGGACAGGCTTATTTTCACTTGGAGAACACAGAAAACACACCAAGGTGCTGCTGCAAGCAAAGTTACAGAGGTTTCCCAGAGTGTTGCTTTTCTCGAGAAAAGAGCGCTTTACAGCGCTTTCTGGCTGCTAGAGACATGCAGAAAGAGCAAGTGTGGCAGAATGTGTTCCAAAGCAGCTGGAGCTACCACGGGCTCCGGACAGGCTTATTTTCACTTGGAGAACACAGAAAACACACCAAGGTGCTGCTGCAAGCAAAGTTACAGAGGTTTCCCAGAGTGTTGCTTTTCTCGAGAAAAGAGCGCTTTACAGCGCTTTCTGGCTGCTAGAGACATGCAGAAAGAGCAAGTGTGGCAGAATGTGTTCCAAAGCAGCTGGAGCTACCACGGGCTCCGGACAGGCTTATTTTCACTTGGAGAACACAGAAAACACACCAAGGTGCTGCTGCAAGCAAAGTTACAGAGGTTTCCCAGAGTGTTGCTTTTCTCGAGAAAAGAGCGCTTTACAGCGCTTTCTGGCTGCTAGAGACATGCAGAAAGAGCAAGTGTGGCAGAATGTGTTCCAAAGCAGCTGGAGCTACCACGGGCTCCGGACAGGCTTATTTTCACTTGGAGAACACAGAAAACACACCAAGGTGCTGCTGCAAGCAAAGTTACAGAGGTTTCCCAGAGTGTTGCTTTTCTCGAGAAAAGAGCGCTTTACAGCGCTTTCTGGCTGCTAGAGACATGCAGAAAGAGCAAGTGTGGCAGAATGTGTTCCAAAGCAGCTGGAGCTACCACGGGCTCCGGACAGGCTTATTTTCACTTGGAGAACACAGAAAACACACCAAGGTGCTGCTGCAAGCAAAGTTACAGAGGTTTCCCAGAGTGTTGCTTTTCTCGAGAAAAGAGCGCTTTACAGCGCTTTCTGGCTGCTAGAGACATGCAGAAAGAGCAAGTGTGGCAGAATGTGTTCCAAAGCAGCTGGAGCTACCACGGGCTCCGGACAGGCTTATTTTCACTTGGAGAACACAGAAAACACACCAAGGTGCTGCTGCAAGCAAAGTTACAGAGGTTTCCCAGAGTGTTGCTTTTCTCGAGAAAAGAGCGCTTTACAGCGCTTTCTGGCTGCTAGAGACATGCAGAAAGAGCAAGTGTGGCAGAATGTGTTCCAAAGCAGCTGGAGCTACCACGGGCTCCGGACAGGCTTATTTTCACTTGGAGAACACAGAAAACACACCAAGGTGCTGCTGCAAGCAAAGTTACAGAGGTTTCCCAGAGTGTTGCTTTTCTCGAGAAAAGAGCGCTTTACAGCGCTTTCTGGCTGCTAGAGACATGCAGAAAGAGCAAGTGTGGCAGAATGTGTTCCAAAGCAGCTGGAGCTACCACGGGCTCCGGACAGGCTTATTTTCACTTGGAGAACACAGAAAACACACCAAGGTGCTGCTGCAAGCAAAGTTACAGAGGTTTCCCAGAGTGTTGCTTTTCTCGAGAAAAGAGCGCTTTACAGCGCTTTCTGGCTGCTAGAGACATGCAGAAAGAGCAAGTGTGGCAGAATGTGTTCCAAAGCAGCTGGAGCTACCACGGGCTCCGGACAGGCTTATTTTCACTTGGAGAACACAGAAAACACACCAAGGTGCTGCTGCAAGCAAAGTTACAGAGGTTTCCCAGAGTGTTGCTTTTCTCGAGAAAAGAGCGCTTTACAGCGCTTTCTGGCTGCTAGAGACATGCAGAAAGAGCAAGTGTGGCAGAATGTGTTCCAAAGCAGCTGGAGCTACCACGGGCTCCGGACAGGCTTATTTTCACTTGGAGAACACAGAAAACACACCAAGGTGCTGCTGCAAGCAAAGTTACAGAGGTTTCCCAGAGTGTTGCTTTTCTCGAGAAAAGAGCGCTTTACAGCGCTTTCTGGCTGCTAGAGACATGCAGAAAGAGCAAGTGTGGCAGAATGTGTTCCAAAGCAGCTGGAGCTACCACGGGCTCCGGACAGGCTTATTTTCACTTGGAGAACACAGAAAACACACCAAGGTGCTGCTGCAAGCAAAGTTACAGAGGTTTCCCAGAGTGTTGCTTTTCTCGAGAAAAGAGCGCTTTACAGCGCTTTCTGGCTGCTAGAGACATGCAGAAAGAGCAAGTGTGGCAGAATGTGTTCCAAAGCAGCTGGAGCTACCACGGGCTCCGGACAGGCTTATTTTCACTTGGAGAACACAGAAAACACACCAAGGTGCTGCTGCAAGCAAAGTTACAGAGGTTTCCCAGAGTGTTGCTTTTCTCGAGAAAAGAGCGCTTTACAGCGCTTTCTGGCTGCTAGAGACATGCAGAAAGAGCAAGTGTGGCAGAATGTGTTCCAAAGCAGCTGGAGCTACCACGGGCTCCGGACAGGCTTATTTTCACTTGGAGAACACAGAAAACACACCAAGGTGCTGCTGCAAGCAAAGTTACAGAGGTTTCCCAGAGTGTTGCTTTTCTCGAGAAAAGAGCGCTTTACAGCGCTTTCTGGCTGCTAGAGACATGCAGAAAGAGCAAGTGTGGCAGAATGTGTTCCAAAGCAGCTGGAGCTACCACGGGCTCCGGACAGGCTTATTTTCACTTGGAGAACACAGAAAACACACCAAGGTGCTGCTGCAAGCAAAGTTACAGAGGTTTCCCAGAGTGTTGCTTTTCTCGAGAAAAGAGCGCTTTACAGCGCTTTCTGGCTGCTAGAGACATGCAGAAAGAGCAAGTGTGGCAGAATGTGTTCCAAAGCAGCTGGAGCTACCACGGGCTCCGGACAGGCTTATTTTCACTTGGAGAACACAGAAAACACACCAAGGTGCTGCTGCAAGCAAAGTTACAGAGGTTTCCCAGAGTGTTGCTTTTCTCGAGAAAAGAGCGCTTTACAGCGCTTTCTGGCTGCTAGAGACATGCAGAAAGAGCAAGTGTGGCAGAATGTGTTCCAAAGCAGCTGGAGCTACCACGGGCTCCGGACAGGCTTATTTTCACTTGGAGAACACAGAAAACACACCAAGGTGCTGCTGCAAGCAAAGTTACAGAGGTTTCCCAGAGTGTTGCTTTTCTCGAGAAAAGAGCGCTTTACAGCGCTTTCTGGCTGCTAGAGACATGCAGAAAGAGCAAGTGTGGCAGAATGTGTTCCAAAGCAGCTGGAGCTACCACGGGCTCCGGACAGGCTTATTTTCACTTGGAGAACACAGAAAACACACCAAGGTGCTGCTGCAAGCAAAGTTACAGAGGTTTCCCAGAGTGTTGCTTTTCTCGAGAAAAGAGCGCTTTACAGCGCTTTCTGGCTGCTAGAGACATGCAGAAAGAGCAAGTGTGGCAGAATGTGTTCCAAAGCAGCTGGAGCTACCACGGGCTCCGGACAGGCTTATTTTCACTTGGAGAACACAGAAAACACACCAAGGTGCTGCTGCAAGCAAAGTTACAGAGGTTTCCCAGAGTGTTGCTTTTCTCGAGAAAAGAGCGCTTTACAGCGCTTTCTGGCTGCTAGAGACATGCAGACAGAGCAAGTGTGGCAGAATGTGTTCCAAAGCAGCTGGAGCTACCACGGGCTCCGGACAGGCTTATTTTCACTTGGAGAACACAGAAAACACACCAAGGTGCTGCTGCAAGCAAAGTTACAGAGGTTTCCCAGAGTGTTGCTTTTCTCGAGAAAAGAGCGCTTTACAGCGCTTTCTGGCTGCTAGAGACATGCAGAAAGAGCAAGTGTGGCAGAATGTGTTCCAAAGCAGCTGGAGCTACCACGGGCTCCGGACAGGCTTATTTTCACTTGGAGAACACAGAAAACACACCAAGGTGCTGCTGCAAGCAAAGTTACAGAGGTTTCCCAGAGTGTTGCTTTTCTCGAGAAAAGAGCGCTTTACAGCGCTTTCTGGCTGCTAGAGACATGCAGAAAGAGCAAGTGTGGCAGAATGTGTTCCAAAGCAGCTGGAGCTACCACGGGCTCCGGACAGGCTTATTTTCACTTGGAGAACACAGAAAACACACCAAGGTGCTGCTGCAAGCAAAGTTACAGAGGTTTCCCAGAGTGTTGCTTTTCTCGAGAAAAGAGCGCTTTACAGCGCTTTCTGGCTGCTAGAGACATGCAGAAAGAGCAAGTGTGGCAGAATGTGTTCCAAAGCAGCTGGAGCTACCACGGGCTCCGGACAGGCTTATTTTCACTTGGAGAACACAGAAAACACACCAAGGTGCTGCTGCAAGCAAAGTTACAGAGGTTTCCCAGAGTGTTGCTTTTCTCGAGAAAAGAGCGCTTTACAGCGCTTTCTGGCTGCTAGAGACATGCAGAAAGAGCAAGTGTGGCAGAATGTGTTCCAAAGCAGCTGGAGCTACCACGGGCTCCGGACAGGCTTATTTTCACTTGGAGAACACAGAAAACACACCAAGGTGCTGCTGCAAGCAAAGTTACAGAGGTTTCCCAGAGTGTTGCTTTTCTCGAGAAAAGAGCGCTTTACAGCGCTTTCTGGCTGCTAGAGACATGCAGAAAGAGCAAGTGTGGCAGAATGTGTTCCAAAGCAGCTGGAGCTACCACGGGCTCCGGACAGGCTTATTTTCACTTGGAGAACACAGAAAACACACCAAGGTGCTGCTGCAAGCAAAGTTACAGAGGTTTCCCAGAGTGTTGCTTTTCTCGAGAAAAGAGCGCTTTACAGCGCTTTCTGGCTGCTAGAGACATGCAGAAAGAGCAAGTGTGGCAGAATGTGTTCCAAAGCAGCTGGAGCTACCACGGGCTCCGGACAGGCTTATTTTCACTTGGAGAACACAGAAAACACACCAAGGTGCTGCTGCAAGCAAAGTTACAGAGGTTTCCCAGAGTGTTGCTTTTCTCGAGAAAAGAGCGCTTTACAGCGCTTTCTGGCTGCTAGAGACATGCAGAAAGAGCAAGTGTGGCAGAATGTGTTCCAAAGCAGCTGGAGCTACCACGGGCTCCGGACAGGCTTATTTTCACTTGGAGAACACAGAAAACACACCAAGGTGCTGCTGCAAGCAAAGTTACAGAGGTTTCCCAGAGTGTTGCTTTTCTCGAGAAAAGAGCGCTTTACAGCGCTTTCTGGCTGCTAGAGACATGCAGAAAGAGCAAGTGTGGCAGAATGTGTTCCAAAGCAGCTGGAGCTACCACGGGCTCCGGACAGGCTTATTTTCACTTGGAGAACACAGAAAACACACCAAGGTGCTGCTGCAAGCAAAGTTACAGAGGTTTCCCAGAGTGTTGCTTTTCTCGAGAAAAGAGCGCTTTACAGCGCTTTCTGGCTGCTAGAGACATGCAGAAAGAGCAAGTGTGGCAGAATGTGTTCCAAAGCAGCTGGAGCTACCACGGGCTCCGGACAGGCTTATTTTCACTTGGAGAACACAGAAAACACACCAAGGTGCTGCTGCAAGCAAAGTTACAGAGGTTTCCCAGAGTGTTGCTTTTCTCGAGAAAAGAGCGCTTTACAGCGCTTTCTGGCTGCTAGAGACATGCAGAAAGAGCAAGTGTGGCAGAATGTGTTCCAAAGCAGCTGGAGCTACCACGGGCTCCGGACAGGCTTATTTTCACTTGGAGAACACAGAAAACACACCAAGGTGCTGCTGCAAGCAAAGTTACAGAGGTTTCCCAGAGTGTTGCTTTTCTCGAGAAAAGAGCGCTTTACAGCGCTTTCTGGCTGCTAGAGACATGCAGAAAGAGCAAGTGTGGCAGAATGTGTTCCAAAGCAGCTGGAGCTACCACGGGCTCCGGACAGGCTTATTTTCACTTGGAGAACACAGAAAACACACCAAGGTGCTGCTGCAAGCAAAGTTACAGAGGTTTCCCAGAGTGTTGCTTTTCTCGAGAAAAGAGCGCTTTACAGCGCTTTCTGGCTGCTAGAGACATGCAGAAAGAGCAAGTGTGGCAGAATGTGTTCCAAAGCAGCTGGAGCTACCACGGGCTCCGGACAGGCTTATTTTCACTTGGAGAACACAGAAAACACACCAAGGTGCTGCTGCAAGCAAAGTTACAGAGGTTTCCCAGAGTGTTGCTTTTCTCGAGAAAAGAGCGCTTTACAGCGCTTTCTGGCTGCTAGAGACATGCAGAAAGAGCAAGTGTGGCAGAATGTGTTCCAAAGCAGCTGGAGCTACCACGGGCTCCGGACAGGCTTATTTTCACTTGGAGAACACAGAAAACACACCAAGGTGCTGCTGCAAGCAAAGTTACAGAGGTTTCCCAGAGTGTTGCTTTTCTCGAGAAAAGAGCGCTTTACAGCGCTTTCTGGCTGCTAGAGACATGCAGAAAGAGCAAGTGTGGCAGAATGTGTTCCAAAGCAGCTGGAGCTACCACGGGCTCCGGACAGGCTTATTTTCACTTGGAGAACACAGAAAACACACCAAGGTGCTGCTGCAAGCAAAGTTACAGAGGTTTCCCAGAGTGTTGCTTTTCTCGAGAAAAGAGCGCTTTACAGCGCTTTCTGGCTGCTAGAGACATGCAGAAAGAGCAAGTGTGGCAGAATGTGTTCCAAAGCAGCTGGAGCTACCACGGGCTCCGGACAGGCTTATTTTCACTTGGAGAACACAGAAAACACACCAAGGTGCTGCTGCAAGCAAAGTTACAGAGGTTTCCCAGAGTGTTGCTTTTCTCGAGAAAAGAGCGCTTTACAGCGCTTTCTGGCTGCTAGAGACATGCAGAAAGAGCAAGTGTGGCAGAATGTGTTCCAAAGCAGCTGGAGCTACCACGGGCTCCGGACAGGCTTATTTTCACTTGGAGAACACAGAAAACACACCAAGGTGCTGCTGCAAGCAAAGTTACAGAGGTTTCCCAGAGTGTTGCTTTTCTCGAGAAAAGAGCGCTTTACAGCGCTTTCTGGCTGCTAGAGACATGCAGAAAGAGCAAGTGTGGCAGAATGTGTTCCAAAGCAGCTGGAGCTACCACGGGCTCCGGACAGGCTTATTTTCACTTGGAGAACACAGAAAACACACCAAGGTGCTGCTGCAAGCAAAGTTACAGAGGTTTCCCAGAGTGTTGCTTTTCTCGAGAAAAGAGCGCTTTACAGCGCTTTCTGGCTGCTAGAGACATGCAGAAAGAGCAAGTGTGGCAGAATGTGTTCCAAAGCAGCTGGAGCTACCACGGGCTCCGGACAGGCTTATTTTCACTTGGAGAACACAGAAAACACACCAAGGTGCTGCTGCAAGCAAAGTTACAGAGGTTTCCCAGAGTGTTGCTTTTCTCGAGAAAAGAGCGCTTTACAGCGCTTTCTGGCTGCTAGAGACATGCAGAAAGAGCAAGTGTGGCAGAATGTGTTCCAAAGCAGCTGGAGCTACCACGGGCTCCGGACAGGCTTATTTTCACTTGGAGAACACAGAAAACACACCAAGGTGCTGCTGCAAGCAAAGTTACAGAGGTTTCCCAGAGTGTTGCTTTTCTCGAGAAAAGAGCGCTTTACAGCGCTTTCTGGCTGCTAGAGACATGCAGAAAGAGCAAGTGTGGCAGAATGTGTTCCAAAGCAGCTGGAGCTACCACGGGCTCCGGACAGGCTTATTTTCACTTGGAGAACACAGAAAACACACCAAGGTGCTGCTGCAAGCAAAGTTACAGAGGTTTCCCAGAGTGTTGCTTTTCTCGAGAAAAGAGCGCTTTACAGCGCTTTCTGGCTGCTAGAGACATGCAGAAAGAGCAAGTGTGGCAGAATGTGTTCCAAAGCAGCTGGAGCTACCACGGGCTCCGGACAGGCTTATTTTCACTTGGAGAACACAGAAAACACACCAAGGTGCTGCTGCAAGCAAAGTTACAGAGGTTTCCCAGAGTGTTGCTTTTCTCGAGAAAAGAGCGCTTTACAGCGCTTTCTGGCTGCTAGAGACATGCAGAAAGAGCAAGTGTGGCAGAATGTGTTCCAAAGCAGCTGGAGCTACCACGGGCTCCGGACAGGCTTATTTTCACTTGGAGAACACAGAAAACACACCAAGGTGCTGCTGCAAGCAAAGTTACAGAGGTTTCCCAGAGTGTTGCTTTTCTCGAGAAAAGAGCGCTTTACAGCGCTTTCTGGCTGCTAGAGACATGCAGAAAGAGCAAGTGTGGCAGAATGTGTTCCAAAGCAGCTGGAGCTACCACGGGCTCCGGACAGGCTTATTTTCACTTGGAGAACACAGAAAACACACCAAGGTGCTGCTGCAAGCAAAGTTACAGAGGTTTCCCAGAGTGTTGCTTTTCTCGAGAAAAGAGCGCTTTACAGCGCTTTCTGGCTGCTAGAGACATGCAGAAAGAGCAAGTGTGGCAGAATGTGTTCCAAAGCAGCTGGAGCTACCACGGGCTCCGGACAGGCTTATTTTCACTTGGAGAACACAGAAAACACACCAAGGTGCTGCTGCAAGCAAAGTTACAGAGGTTTCCCAGAGTGTTGCTTTTCTCGAGAAAAGAGCGCTTTACAGCGCTTTCTGGCTGCTAGAGACATGCAGAAAGAGCAAGTGTGGCAGAATGTGTTCCAAAGCAGCTGGAGCTACCACGGGCTCCGGACAGGCTTATTTTCACTTGGAGAACACAGAAAACACACCAAGGTGCTGCTGCAAGCAAAGTTACAGAGGTTTCCCAGAGTGTTGCTTTTCTCGAGAAAAGAGCGCTTTACAGCGCTTTCTGGCTGCTAGAGACATGCAGAAAGAGCAAGTGTGGCAGAATGTGTTCCAAAGCAGCTGGAGCTACCACGGGCTCCGGACAGGCTTATTTTCACTTGGAGAACACAGAAAACACACCAAGGTGCTGCTGCAAGCAAAGTTACAGAGGTTTCCCAGAGTGTTGCTTTTCTCGAGAAAAGAGCGCTTTACAGCGCTTTCTGGCTGCTAGAGACATGCAGAAAGAGCAAGTGTGGCAGAATGTGTTCCAAAGCAGCTGGAGCTACCACGGGCTCCCGACAGGCTTATTTTCACTTGGAGAACACAGAAAACACACCAAGGTGCTGCTGCAAGCAAAGTTACAGAGGTTTCCCAGAGTGTTGCTTTTCTCGAGAAAAGAGCGCTTTACAGCGCTTTCTGGCTGCTAGAGACATGCAGAAAGAGCAAGTGTGGCAGAATGTGTTCCAAAGCAGCTGGAGCTACCACGGGCTCCCGACAGGCTTATTTTCACTTGGAGAACACAGAAAACACACCAAGGTGCTGCTGCAAGCAAAGTTACAGAGGTTTCCCAGAGTGTTGCTTTTCTCGAGAAAAGAGCGCTTTACAGCGCTTTCTGGCTGCTAGAGACATGCAGAAAGAGCAAGTGTGGCAGAATGTGTTCCAAAGCAGCTGGAGCTACCACGGGCTCCGGACAGGCTTATTTTCACTTGGAGAACACAGAAAACACACCAAGGTGCTGCTGCAAGCAAAGTTACAGAGGTTTCCCAGAGTGTTGCTTTTCTCGAGAAAAGAGCGCTTTACAGCGCTTTCTGGCTGCTAGAGACATGCAGAAAGAGCAAGTGTGGCAGAATGTGTTCCAAAGCAGCTGGAGCTACCACGGGCTCCGGACAGGCTTATTTTCACTTGGAGAACACAGAAAACACACCAAGGTGCTGCTGCAAGCAAAGTTACAGAGGTTTCCCAGAGTGTTGCTTTTCTCGAGAAAAGAGCGCTTTACAGCGCTTTCTGGCTGCTAGAGACATGCAGAAAGAGCAAGTGTGGCAGAATGTGTTCCAAAGCAGCTGGAGCTACCACGGGCTCCCGACAGGCTTATTTTCACTTGGAGAACACAGAAAACACACCAAGGTGCTGCTGCAAGCAAAGTTACAGAGGTTTCCCAGAGTGTTGCTTTTCTCGAGAAAAGAGCGCTTTACAGCGCTTTCTGGCTGCTAGAGACATGCAGAAAGAGCAAGTGTGGCAGAATGTGTTCCAAAGCAGCTGGAGCTACCACGGGCTCCCGACAGGCTTATTTTCACTTGGAGAACACAGAAAACACACCAAGGTGCTGCTGCAAGCAAAGTTACAGAGGTTTCCCAGAGTGTTGCTTTTCTCGAGAAAAGAGCGCTTTACAGCGCTTTCTGGCTGCTAGAGACATGCAGAAAGAGCAAGTGTGGCAGAATGTGTTCCAAAGCAGCTGGAGCTACCACGGGCTCCCGACAGGCTTATTTTCACTTGGAGAACACAGAAAACACACCAAGGTGCTGCTGCAAGCAAAGTTACAGAGGTTTCCCAGAGTGTTGCTTTTCTCGAGAAAAGAGCGCTTTACAGCGCTTTCTGGCTGCTAGAGACATGCAGAAAGAGCAAGTGTGGCAGAATGTGTTCCAAAGCAGCTGGAGCTACCACGGGCTCCGGACAGGCTTATTTTCACTTGGAGAACACAGAAAACACACCAAGGTGCTGCTGCAAGCAAAGTTACAGAGGTTTCCCAGAGTGTTGCTTTTCTCGAGAAAAGAGCGCTTTACAGCGCTTTCTGGCTGCTAGAGACATGCAGAAAGAGCAAGTGTGGCAGAATGTGTTCCAAAGCAGCTGGAGCTACCACGGGCTCCGGACAGGCTTATTTTCACTTGGAGAACACAGAAAACACACCAAGGTGCTGCTGCAAGCAAAGTTACAGAGGTTTCCCAGAGTGTTGCTTTTCTCGAGAAAAGAGCGCTTTACAGCGCTTTCTGGCTGCTAGAGACATGCAGAAAGAGCAAGTGTGGCAGAATGTGTTCCAAAGCAGCTGGAGCTACCACGGGCTCCGGACAGGCTTATTTTCACTTGGAGAACACAGAAAACACACCAAGGTGCTGCTGCAAGCAAAGTTACAGAGGTTTCCCAGAGTGTTGCTTTTCTCGAGAAAAGAGCGCTTTACAGCGCTTTCTGGCTGCTAGAGACATGCAGAAAGAGCAAGTGTGGCAGAATGTGTTCCAAAGCAGCTGGAGCTACCACGGGCTCCCGACAGGCTTATTTTCACTTGGAGAACACAGAAAACACACCAAGGTGCTGCTGCAAGCAAAGTTACAGAGGTTTCCCAGAGTGTTGCTTTTCTCGAGAAAAGAGCGCTTTACAGCGCTTTCTGGCTGCTAGAGACATGCAGAAAGAGCAAGTGTGGCAGAATGTGTTCCAAAGCAGCTGGAGCTACCACGGGCTCCCGACAGGCTTATTTTCACTTGGAGAACACAGAAAACACACCAAGGTGCTGCTGCAAGCAAAGTTACAGAGGTTTCCCAGAGTGTTGCTTTTCTCGAGAAAAGAGCGCTTTACAGCGCTTTCTGGCTGCTAGAGACATGCAGAAAGAGCAAGTGTGGCAGAATGTGTTCCAAAGCAGCTGGAGCTACCACGGGCTCCCGACAGGCTTATTTTCACTTGGAGAACACAGAAAACACACCAAGGTGCTGCTGCAAGCAAAGTTACAGAGGTTTCCCAGAGTGTTGCTTTTCTCGAGAAAAGAGCGCTTTACAGCGCTTTCTGGCTGCTAGAGACATGCAGAAAGAGCAAGTGTGGCAGAATGTGTTCCAAAGCAGCTGGAGCTACCACGGGCTCCCCACAGGCTTATTTTCACTTGGAGAACACAGAAAACACACCAAGGTGCTGCTGCAAGCAAAGTTACAGAGGTTTCCCAGAGTGTTGCTTTTCTCGAGAAAAGAGCGCTTTACAGCGCTTTCTGGCTGCTAGAGACATGCAGAAAGAGCAAGTGTGGCAGAATGTGTTCCAAAGCAGCTGGAGCTACCACGGGCTCCCGACAGGCTTATTTTCACTTGGAGAACACAGAAAACACACCAAGGTGCTGCTGCAAGCAAAGTTACAGAGGTTTCCCAGAGTGTTGCTTTTCTCGAGAAAAGAGCGCTTTACAGCGCTTTCTGGCTGCTAGAGACATGCAGAAAGAGCAAGTGTGGCAGAATGTGTTCCAAAGCAGCTGGAGCTACCACGGGCTCCGGACAGGCTTATTTTCACTTGGAGAACACAGAAAACACACCAAGGTGCTGCTGCAAGCAAAGTTACAGAGGTTTCCCAGAGTGTTGCTTTTCTCGAGAAAAGAGCGCTTTACAGCGCTTTCTGGCTGCTAGAGACATGCAGAAAGAGCAAGTGTGGCAGAATGTGTTCCAAAGCAGCTGGAGCTACCACGGGCTCCGGACAGGCTTATTTTCACTTGGAGAACACAGAAAACACACCAAGGTGCTGCTGCAAGCAAAGTTACAGAGGTTTCCCAGAGTGTTGCTTTTCTCGAGAAAAGAGCGCTTTACATGCGCGACCTGAGTATCGCTTTACCCGCGCTTTTCTGGCTGCTAGAGACATGCAGAAAGAGCAAGTGTGGCCCAGAATCCGTGTTCCAAAGCCAGCTGGAGCTACCACGGGCTCCCCACAGGCTAATTTTCACTTGGAGAACACAGAAAACACACCAAGGTGCTGCTGCAAGCAAAGTTACAGAGGTCGCTTTACAGCGCTTTCTGGCTGCTAGAGACATGCAGAAAGAGCAAGTGTGGCAGAATGTGTTCCAAAGCAGCTGGAGCTACCACGGGCTCCCGACAGGCTTATTTTCACTTGGAGAACACAGAAAACACACCAAGGTGCTGCTGCAAGCAAAGTTACAGAGGTTTCCCAGAGTGTTGCTTTTCTCGAGAAAAGAGCGCTTTACAGCGCTTTCTGGCTGCTAGAGACATGCAGAAAGAGCAAGTGTGGCAGAATGTGTTCCAAAGCAGCTGGAGCTACCACGGGCTCCGGACAGGCTTATTTTCACTTGGAGAACACAGAAAACACACCAAGGTGCTGCTGCAAGCAAAGTTACAGAGGTTTCCCAGAGTGTTGCTTTTCTCGAGAAAAGAGCGCTTTACAGCGCTTTCTGGCTGCTAGAGACATGCAGAAAGAGCAAGTGTGGCAGAATGTGTTCCAAAGCAGCTGGAGCTACCACGGGCTCCGGACAGGCTTATTTTCACTTGGAGAACACAGAAAACACACCAAGGTGCTGCTGCAAGCAAAGTTACAGAGGTTTCCCAGAGTGTTGCTTTTCTCGAGAAAAGAGCGCTTTACAGCGCTTTCTGGCTGCTAGAGACATGCAGAAAGAGCAAGTGTGGCAGAATGTGTTCCAAAGCAGCTGGAGCTACCACGGGCTCCGGACAGGCTTATTTTCACTTGGAGAACACAGAAAACACACCAAGGTGCTGCTGCAAGCAAAGTTACAGAGGTTTCCCAGAGTGTTGCTTTTCTCGAGAAAAGAGCGCTTTACAGCGCTTTCTGGCTGCTAGAGACATGCAGAAAGAGCAAGTGTGGCAGAATGTGTTCCAAAGCAGCTGGAGCTACCACGGGCTCCGGACAGGCTTATTTTCACTTGGAGAACACAGAAAACACACCAAGGTGCTGCTGCAAGCAAAGTTACAGAGGTTTCCCAGAGTGTTGCTTTTCTCGAGAAAAGAGCGCTTTACAGCGCTTTCTGGCTGCTAGAGACATGCAGAAAGAGCAAGTGTGGCAGAATGTGTTCCAAAGCAGCTGGAGCTACCACGGGCTCCGGACAGGCTTATTTTCACTTGGAGAACACAGAAAACACACCAAGGTGCTGCTGCAAGCAAAGTTACAGAGGTTTCCCAGAGTGTTGCTTTTCTCGAGAAAAGAGCGCTTTACAGCGCTTTCTGGCTGCTAGAGACATGCAGAAAGAGCAAGTGTGGCAGAATGTGTTCCAAAGCAGCTGGAGCTACCACGGGCTCCGGACAGGCTTATTTTCACTTGGAGAACACAGAAAACACACCAAGGTGCTGCTGCAAGCAAAGTTACAGAGGTTTCCCAGAGTGTTGCTTTTCTCGAGAAAAGAGCGCTTTACAGCGCTTTCTGGCTGCTAGAGACATGCAGAAAGAGCAAGTGTGGCAGAATGTGTTCCAAAGCAGCTGGAGCTACCACGGGCTCCCCACAGGCTTATTTTCACTTGGAGAACACAGAAAACACACCAAGGTGCTGCTGCAAGCAAAGTTACAGAGGTTTCCCAGAGTGTTGCTTTTCTCGAGAAAAGAGCGCTTTACAGCGCTTTCTGGCTGCTAGAGACATGCAGAAAGAGCAAGTGTGGCAGAATGTGTTCCAAAGCAGCTGGAGCTACCACGGGCTCCCGACAGGCTTATTTTCACTTGGAGAACACAGAAAACACACCAAGGTGCTGCTGCAAGCAAAGTTACAGAGGTTTCCCAGAGTGTTGCTTTTCTCGAGAAAAGAGCGCTTTACAGCGCTTTCTGGCTGCTAGAGACATGCAGAAAGAGCAAGTGTGGCAGAATGTGTTCCAAAGCAGCTGGAGCTACCACGGGCTCCGGACAGGCTTATTTTCACTTGGAGAACACAGAAAACACACCAAGGTGCTGCTGCAAGCAAAGTTACAGAGGTTTCCCAGAGTGTTGCTTTTCTCGAGAAAAGAGCGCTTTACAGCGCTTTCTGGCTGCTAGAGACATGCAGAAAGAGCAAGTGTGGCAGAATGTGTTCCAAAGCAGCTGGAGCTACCACGGGCTCCCCACAGGCTTATTTTCACTTGGAGAACACAGAAAACACACCAAGGTGCTGCTGCAAGCAAAGTTACAGAGGTTTCCCAGAGTGTTGCTTTTCTCGAGAAAAGAGCGCTTTACAGCGCTTTCTGGCTGCTAGAGACATGCAGAAAGAGCAAGTGTGGCAGAATGTGTTCCAAAGCAGCTGGAGCTACCACGGGCTCCCGACAGGCTTATTTTCACTTGGAGAACACAGAAAACACACCAAGGTGCTGCTGCAAGCAAAGTTACAGAGGTTTCCCAGAGTGTTGCTTTTCTCGAGAAAAGAGCGCTTTACAGCGCTTTCTGGCTGCTAGAGACATGCAGAAAGAGCAAGTGTGGCAGAATGTGTTCCAAAGCAGCTGGAGCTACCACGGGCTCCGGACAGGCTTATTTTCACTTGGAGAACACAGAAAACACACCAAGGTGCTGCTGCAAGCAAAGTTACAGAGGTTTCCCAGAGTGTTGCTTTTCTCGAGAAAAGAGCGCTTTACAGCGCTTTCTGGCTGCTAGAGACATGCAGAAAGAGCAAGTGTGGCAGAATGTGTTCCAAAGCAGCTGGAGCTACCACGGGCTCCCGACAGGCTTATTTTCACTTGGAGAACACAGAAAACACACCAAGGTGCTGCTGCAAGCAAAGTTACAGAGGTTTCCCAGAGTGTTGCTTTTCTCGAGAAAAGAGCGCTTTACAGCGCTTTCTGGCTGCTAGAGACATGCAGAAAGAGCAAGTGTGGCAGAATGTGTTCCAAAGCAGCTGGAGCTACCACGGGCTCCCCACAGGCTTATTTTCACTTGGAGAACACAGAAAACACACCAAGGTGCTGCTGCAAGCAAAGTTACAGAGGTTTCCCAGAGTGTTGCTTTTCTCGAGAAAAGAGCGCTTTACAGCGCTTTCTGGCTGCTAGAGACATGCAGAAAGAGCAAGTGTGGCAGAATGTGTTCCAAAGCAGCTGGAGCTACCACGGGCTCCGGACAGGCTTATTTTCACTTGGAGAACACAGAAAACACACCAAGGTGCTGCTGCAAGCAAAGTTACAGAGGTTTCCCAGAGTGTTGCTTTTCTCGAGAAAAGAGCGCTTTACAGCGCTTTCTGGCTGCTAGAGACATGCAGAAAGAGCAAGTGTGGCAGAATGTGTTCCAAAGCAGCTGGAGCTACCACGGGCTCCCGACAGGCTTATTTTCACTTGGAGAACACAGAAAACACACCAAGGTGCTGCTGCAAGCAAAGTTACAGAGGTTTCCCAGAGTGTTGCTTTTCTCGAGAAAAGAGCGCTTTACAGCGCTTTCTGGCTGCTAGAGACATGCAGAAAGAGCAAGTGTGGCAGAATGTGTTCCAAAGCAGCTGGAGCTACCACGGGCTCCCCACAGGCTTATTTTCACTTGGAGAACACAGAAAACACACCAAGGTGCTGCTGCAAGCAAAGTTACAGAGGTTTCCCAGAGTGTTGCTTTTCTCGAGAAAAGAGCGCTTTACAGCGCTTTCTGGCTGCTAGAGACATGCAGAAAGAGCAAGTGTGGCAGAATGTGTTCCAAAGCAGCTGGAGCTACCACGGGCTCCGGACAGGCTTATTTTCACTTGGAGAACACAGAAAACACACCAAGGTGCTGCTGCAAGCAAAGTTACAGAGGTTTCCCAGAGTGTTGCTTTTCTCGAGAAAAGAGCGCTTTACAGCGCTTTCTGGCTGCTAGAGACATGCAGAAAGAGCAAGTGTGGCAGAATGTGTTCCAAAGCAGCTGGAGCTACCACGGGCTCCGGACAGGCTTATTTTCACTTGGAGAACACAGAAAACACACCAAGGTGCTGCTGCAAGCAAAGTTACAGAGGTTTCCCAGAGTGTTGCTTTTCTCGAGAAAAGAGCGCTTTACAGCGCTTTCTGGCTGCTAGAGACATGCAGAAAGAGCAAGTGTGGCAGAATGTGTTCCAAAGCAGCTGGAGCTACCACGGGCTCCGGACAGGCTTATTTTCACTTGGAGAACACAGAAAACACACCAAGGTGCTGCTGCAAGCAAAGTTACAGAGGTTTCCCAGAGTGTTGCTTTTCTCGAGAAAAGAGCGCTTTACAGCGCTTTCTGGCTGCTAGAGACATGCAGAAAGAGCAAGTGTGGCAGAATGTGTTCCAAAGCAGCTGGAGCTACCACGGGCTCCGGACAGGCTTATTTTCACTTGGAGAACACAGAAAACACACCAAGGTGCTGCTGCAAGCAAAGTTACAGAGGTTTCCCAGAGTGTTGCTTTTCTCGAGAAAAGAGCGCTTTACAGCGCTTTCTGGCTGCTAGAGACATGCAGAAAGAGCAAGTGTGGCAGAATGTGTTCCAAAGCAGCTGGAGCTACCACGGGCTCCGGACAGGCTTATTTTCACTTGGAGAACACAGAAAACACACCAAGGTGCTGCTGCAAGCAAAGTTACAGAGGTTTCCCAGAGTGTTGCTTTTCTCGAGAAAAGAGCGCTTTACAGCGCTTTCTGGCTGCTAGAGACATGCAGAAAGAGCAAGTGTGGCAGAATGTGTTCCAAAGCAGCTGGAGCTACCACGGGCTCCGGACAGGCTTATTTTCACTTGGAGAACACAGAAAACACACCAAGGTGCTGCTGCAAGCAAAGTTACAGAGGTTTCCCAGAGTGTTGCTTTTCTCGAGAAAAGAGCGCTTTACAGCGCTTTCTGGCTGCTAGAGACATGCAGAAAGAGCAAGTGTGGCAGAATGTGTTCCAAAGCAGCTGGAGCTACCACGGGCTCCGGACAGGCTTATTTTCACTTGGAGAACACAGAAAACACACCAAGGTGCTGCTGCAAGCAAAGTTACAGAGGTTTCCCAGAGTGTTGCTTTTCTCGAGAAAAGAGCGCTTTACAGCGCTTTCTGGCTGCTAGAGACATGCAGAAAGAGCAAGTGTGGCAGAATGTGTTCCAAAGCAGCTGGAGCTACCACGGGCTCCGGACAGGCTTATTTTCACTTGGAGAACACAGAAAACACACCAAGGTGCTGCTGCAAGCAAAGTTACAGAGGTTTCCCAGAGTGTTGCTTTTCTCGAGAAAAGAGCGCTTTACAGCGCTTTCTGGCTGCTAGAGACATGCAGAAAGAGCAAGTGTGGCAGAATGTGTTCCAAAGCAGCTGGAGCTACCACGGGCTCCGGACAGGCTTATTTTCACTTGGAGAACACAGAAAACACACCAAGGTGCTGCTGCAAGCAAAGTTACAGAGGTTTCCCAGAGTGTTGCTTTTCTCGAGAAAAGAGCGCTTTACAGCGCTTTCTGGCTGCTAGAGACATGCAGAAAGAGCAAGTGTGGCAGAATGTGTTCCAAAGCAGCTGGAGCTACCACGGGCTCCGGACAGGCTTATTTTCACTTGGAGAACACAGAAAACACACCAAGGTGCTGCTGCAAGCAAAGTTACAGAGGTTTCCCAGAGTGTTGCTTTTCTCGAGAAAAGAGCGCTTTACAGCGCTTTCTGGCTGCTAGAGACATGCAGAAAGAGCAAGTGTGGCAGAATGTGTTCCAAAGCAGCTGGAGCTACCACGGGCTCCGGACAGGCTTATTTTCACTTGGAGAACACAGAAAACACACCAAGGTGCTGCTGCAAGCAAAGTTACAGAGGTTTCCCAGAGTGTTGCTTTTCTCGAGAAAAGAGCGCTTTACAGCGCTTTCTGGCTGCTAGAGACATGCAGAAAGAGCAAGTGTGGCAGAATGTGTTCCAAAGCAGCTGGAGCTACCACGGGCTCCGGACAGGCTTATTTTCACTTGGAGAACACAGAAAACACACCAAGGTGCTGCTGCAAGCAAAGTTACAGAGGTTTCCCAGAGTGTTGCTTTTCTCGAGAAAAGAGCGCTTTACAGCGCTTTCTGGCTGCTAGAGACATGCAGAAAGAGCAAGTGTGGCAGAATGTGTTCCAAAGCAGCTGGAGCTACCACGGGCTCCGGACAGGCTTATTTTCACTTGGAGAACACAGAAAACACACCAAGGTGCTGCTGCAAGCAAAGTTACAGAGGTTTCCCAGAGTGTTGCTTTTCTCGAGAAAAGAGCGCTTTACAGCGCTTTCTGGCTGCTAGAGACATGCAGAAAGAGCAAGTGTGGCAGAATGTGTTCCAAAGCAGCTGGAGCTACCACGGGCTCCGGACAGGCTTATTTTCACTTGGAGAACACAGAAAACACACCAAGGTGCTGCTGCAAGCAAAGTTACAGAGGTTTCCCAGAGTGTTGCTTTTCTCGAGAAAAGAGCGCTTTACAGCGCTTTCTGGCTGCTAGAGACATGCAGAAAGAGCAAGTGTGGCAGAATGTGTTCCAAAGCAGCTGGAGCTACCACGGGCTCCGGACAGGCTTATTTTCACTTGGAGAACACAGAAAACACACCAAGGTGCTGCTGCAAGCAAAGTTACAGAGGTTTCCCAGAGTGTTGCTTTTCTCGAGAAAAGAGCGCTTTACAGCGCTTTCTGGCTGCTAGAGACATGCAGAAAGAGCAAGTGTGGCAGAATGTGTTCCAAAGCAGCTGGAGCTACCACGGGCTCCGGACAGGCTTATTTTCACTTGGAGAACACAGAAAACACACCAAGGTGCTGCTGCAAGCAAAGTTACAGAGGTTTCCCAGAGTGTTGCTTTTCTCGAGAAAAGAGCGCTTTACAGCGCTTTCTGGCTGCTAGAGACATGCAGAAAGAGCAAGTGTGGCAGAATGTGTTCCAAAGCAGCTGGAGCTACCACGGGCTCCGGACAGGCTTATTTTCACTTGGAGAACACAGAAAACACACCAAGGTGCTGCTGCAAGCAAAGTTACAGAGGTTTCCCAGAGTGTTGCTTTTCTCGAGAAAAGAGCGCTTTACAGCGCTTTCTGGCTGCTAGAGACATGCAGAAAGAGCAAGTGTGGCAGAATGTGTTCCAAAGCAGCTGGAGCTACCACGGGCTCCGGACAGGCTTATTTTCACTTGGAGAACACAGAAAACACACCAAGGTGCTGCTGCAAGCAAAGTTACAGAGGTTTCCCAGAGTGTTGCTTTTCTCGAGAAAAGAGCGCTTTACAGCGCTTTCTGGCTGCTAGAGACATGCAGAAAGAGCAAGTGTGGCAGAATGTGTTCCAAAGCAGCTGGAGCTACCACGGGCTCCGGACAGGCTTATTTTCACTTGGAGAACACAGAAAACACACCAAGGTGCTGCTGCAAGCAAAGTTACAGAGGTTTCCCAGAGTGTTGCTTTTCTCGAGAAAAGAGCGCTTTACAGCGCTTTCTGGCTGCTAGAGACATGCAGAAAGAGCAAGTGTGGCAGAATGTGTTCCAAAGCAGCTGGAGCTACCACGGGCTCCGGACAGGCTTATTTTCACTTGGAGAACACAGAAAACACACCAAGGTGCTGCTGCAAGCAAAGTTACAGAGGTTTCCCAGAGTGTTGCTTTTCTCGAGAAAAGAGCGCTTTACAGCGCTTTCTGGCTGCTAGAGACATGCAGAAAGAGCAAGTGTGGCAGAATGTGTTCCAAAGCAGCTGGAGCTACCACGGGCTCCGGACAGGCTTATTTTCACTTGGAGAACACAGAAAACACACCAAGGTGCTGCTGCAAGCAAAGTTACAGAGGTTTCCCAGAGTGTTGCTTTTCTCGAGAAAAGAGCGCTTTACAGCGCTTTCTGGCTGCTAGAGACATGCAGAAAGAGCAAGTGTGGCAGAATGTGTTCCAAAGCAGCTGGAGCTACCACGGGCTCCGGACAGGCTTATTTTCACTTGGAGAACACAGAAAACACACCAAGGTGCTGCTGCAAGCAAAGTTACAGAGGTTTCCCAGAGTGTTGCTTTTCTCGAGAAAAGAGCGCTTTACAGCGCTTTCTGGCTGCTAGAGACATGCAGAAAGAGCAAGTGTGGCAGAATGTGTTCCAAAGCAGCTGGAGCTACCACGGGCTCCGGACAGGCTTATTTTCACTTGGAGAACACAGAAAACACACCAAGGTGCTGCTGCAAGCAAAGTTACAGAGGTTTCCCAGAGTGTTGCTTTTCTCGAGAAAAGAGCGCTTTACAGCGCTTTCTGGCTGCTAGAGACATGCAGAAAGAGCAAGTGTGGCAGAATGTGTTCCAAAGCAGCTGGAGCTACCACGGGCTCCGGACAGGCTTATTTTCACTTGGAGAACACAGAAAACACACCAAGGTGCTGCTGCAAGCAAAGTTACAGAGGTTTCCCAGAGTGTTGCTTTTCTCGAGAAAAGAGCGCTTTACAGCGCTTTCTGGCTGCTAGAGACATGCAGAAAGAGCAAGTGTGGCAGAATGTGTTCCAAAGCAGCTGGAGCTACCACGGGCTCCGGACAGGCTTATTTTCACTTGGAGAACACAGAAAACACACCAAGGTGCTGCTGCAAGCAAAGTTACAGAGGTTTCCCAGAGTGTTGCTTTTCTCGAGAAAAGAGCGCTTTACAGCGCTTTCTGGCTGCTAGAGACATGCAGAAAGAGCAAGTGTGGCAGAATGTGTTCCAAAGCAGCTGGAGCTACCACGGGCTCCGGACAGGCTTATTTTCACTTGGAGAACACAGAAAACACACCAAGGTGCTGCTGCAAGCAAAGTTACAGAGGTTTCCCAGAGTGTTGCTTTTCTCGAGAAAAGAGCGCTTTACAGCGCTTTCTGGCTGCTAGAGACATGCAGAAAGAGCAAGTGTGGCAGAATGTGTTCCAAAGCAGCTGGAGCTACCACGGGCTCCGGACAGGCTTATTTTCACTTGGAGAACACAGAAAACACACCAAGGTGCTGCTGCAAGCAAAGTTACAGAGGTTTCCCAGAGTGTTGCTTTTCTCGAGAAAAGAGCGCTTTACAGCGCTTTCTGGCTGCTAGAGACATGCAGAAAGAGCAAGTGTGGCAGAATGTGTTCCAAAGCAGCTGGAGCTACCACGGGCTCCGGACAGGCTTATTTTCACTTGGAGAACACAGAAAACACACCAAGGTGCTGCTGCAAGCAAAGTTACAGAGGTTTCCCAGAGTGTTGCTTTTCTCGAGAAAAGAGCGCTTTACAGCGCTTTCTGGCTGCTAGAGACATGCAGAAAGAGCAAGTGTGGCAGAATGTGTTCCAAAGCAGCTGGAGCTACCACGGGCTCCGGACAGGCTTATTTTCACTTGGAGAACACAGAAAACACACCAAGGTGCTGCTGCAAGCAAAGTTACAGAGGTTTCCCAGAGTGTTGCTTTTCTCGAGAAAAGAGCGCTTTACAGCGCTTTCTGGCTGCTAGAGACATGCAGAAAGAGCAAGTGTGGCAGAATGTGTTCCAAAGCAGCTGGAGCTACCACGGGCTCCGGACAGGCTTATTTTCACTTGGAGAACACAGAAAACACACCAAGGTGCTGCTGCAAGCAAAGTTACAGAGGTTTCCCAGAGTGTTGCTTTTCTCGAGAAAAGAGCGCTTTACAGCGCTTTCTGGCTGCTAGAGACATGCAGAAAGAGCAAGTGTGGCAGAATGTGTTCCAAAGCAGCTGGAGCTACCACGGGCTCCGGACAGGCTTATTTTCACTTGGAGAACACAGAAAACACACCAAGGTGCTGCTGCAAGCAAAGTTACAGAGGTTTCCCAGAGTGTTGCTTTTCTCGAGAAAAGAGCGCTTTACAGCGCTTTCTGGCTGCTAGAGACATGCAGAAAGAGCAAGTGTGGCAGAATGTGTTCCAAAGCAGCTGGAGCTACCACGGGCTCCGGACAGGCTTATTTTCACTTGGAGAACACAGAAAACACACCAAGGTGCTGCTGCAAGCAAAGTTACAGAGGTTTCCCAGAGTGTTGCTTTTCTCGAGAAAAGAGCGCTTTACAGCGCTTTCTGGCTGCTAGAGACATGCAGAAAGAGCAAGTGTGGCAGAATGTGTTCCAAAGCAGCTGGAGCTACCACGGGCTCCGGACAGGCTTATTTTCACTTGGAGAACACAGAAAACACACCAAGGTGCTGCTGCAAGCAAAGTTACAGAGGTTTCCCAGAGTGTTGCTTTTCTCGAGAAAAGAGCGCTTTACAGCGCTTTCTGGCTGCTAGAGACATGCAGAAAGAGCAAGTGTGGCAGAATGTGTTCCAAAGCAGCTGGAGCTACCACGGGCTCCGGACAGGCTTATTTTCACTTGGAGAACACAGAAAACACACCAAGGTGCTGCTGCAAGCAAAGTTACAGAGGTTTCCCAGAGTGTTGCTTTTCTCGAGAAAAGAGCGCTTTACAGCGCTTTCTGGCTGCTAGAGACATGCAGAAAGAGCAAGTGTGGCAGAATGTGTTCCAAAGCAGCTGGAGCTACCACGGGCTCCGGACAGGCTTATTTTCACTTGGAGAACACAGAAAACACACCAAGGTGCTGCTGCAAGCAAAGTTACAGAGGTTTCCCAGAGTGTTGCTTTTCTCGAGAAAAGAGCGCTTTACAGCGCTTTCTGGCTGCTAGAGACATGCAGAAAGAGCAAGTGTGGCAGAATGTGTTCCAAAGCAGCTGGAGCTACCACGGGCTCCGGACAGGCTTATTTTCACTTGGAGAACACAGAAAACACACCAAGGTGCTGCTGCAAGCAAAGTTACAGAGGTTTCCCAGAGTGTTGCTTTTCTCGAGAAAAGAGCGCTTTACAGCGCTTTCTGGCTGCTAGAGACATGCAGAAAGAGCAAGTGTGGCAGAATGTGTTCCAAAGCAGCTGGAGCTACCACGGGCTCCGGACAGGCTTATTTTCACTTGGAGAACACAGAAAACACACCAAGGTGCTGCTGCAAGCAAAGTTACAGAGGTTTCCCAGAGTGTTGCTTTTCTCGAGAAAAGAGCGCTTTACAGCGCTTTCTGGCTGCTAGAGACATGCAGAAAGAGCAAGTGTGGCAGAATGTGTTCCAAAGCAGCTGGAGCTACCACGGGCTCCGGACAGGCTTATTTTCACTTGGAGAACACAGAAAACACACCAAGGTGCTGCTGCAAGCAAAGTTACAGAGGTTTCCCAGAGTGTTGCTTTTCTCGAGAAAAGAGCGCTTTACAGCGCTTTCTGGCTGCTAGAGACATGCAGAAAGAGCAAGTGTGGCAGAATGTGTTCCAAAGCAGCTGGAGCTACCACGGGCTCCGGACAGGCTTATTTTCACTTGGAGAACACAGAAAACACACCAAGGTGCTGCTGCAAGCAAAGTTACAGAGGTTTCCCAGAGTGTTGCTTTTCTCGAGAAAAGAGCGCTTTACAGCGCTTTCTGGCTGCTAGAGACATGCAGAAAGAGCAAGTGTGGCAGAATGTGTTCCAAAGCAGCTGGAGCTACCACGGGCTCCGGACAGGCTTATTTTCACTTGGAGAACACAGAAAACACACCAAGGTGCTGCTGCAAGCAAAGTTACAGAGGTTTCCCAGAGTGTTGCTTTTCTCGAGAAAAGAGCGCTTTACAGCGCTTTCTGGCTGCTAGAGACATGCAGAAAGAGCAAGTGTGGCAGAATGTGTTCCAAAGCAGCTGGAGCTACCACGGGCTCCGGACAGGCTTATTTTCACTTGGAGAACACAGAAAACACACCAAGGTGCTGCTGCAAGCAAAGTTACAGAGGTTTCCCAGAGTGTTGCTTTTCTCGAGAAAAGAGCGCTTTACAGCGCTTTCTGGCTGCTAGAGACATGCAGAAAGAGCAAGTGTGGCAGAATGTGTTCCAAAGCAGCTGGAGCTACCACGGGCTCCGGACAGGCTTATTTTCACTTGGAGAACACAGAAAACACACCAAGGTGCTGCTGCAAGCAAAGTTACAGAGGTTTCCCAGAGTGTTGCTTTTCTCGAGAAAAGAGCGCTTTACAGCGCTTTCTGGCTGCTAGAGACATGCAGAAAGAGCAAGTGTGGCAGAATGTGTTCCAAAGCAGCTGGAGCTACCACGGGCTCCGGACAGGCTTATTTTCACTTGGAGAACACAGAAAACACACCAAGGTGCTGCTGCAAGCAAAGTTACAGAGGTTTCCCAGAGTGTTGCTTTTCTCGAGAAAAGAGCGCTTTACAGCGCTTTCTGGCTGCTAGAGACATGCAGAAAGAGCAAGTGTGGCAGAATGTGTTCCAAAGCAGCTGGAGCTACCACGGGCTCCGGACAGGCTTATTTTCACTTGGAGAACACAGAAAACACACCAAGGTGCTGCTGCAAGCAAAGTTACAGAGGTTTCCCAGAGTGTTGCTTTTCTCGAGAAAAGAGCGCTTTACAGCGCTTTCTGGCTGCTAGAGACATGCAGAAAGAGCAAGTGTGGCAGAATGTGTTCCAAAGCAGCTGGAGCTACCACGGGCTCCGGACAGGCTTATTTTCACTTGGAGAACACAGAAAACACACCAAGGTGCTGCTGCAAGCAAAGTTACAGAGGTTTCCCAGAGTGTTGCTTTTCTCGAGAAAAGAGCGCTTTACAGCGCTTTCTGGCTGCTAGAGACATGCAGAAAGAGCAAGTGTGGCAGAATGTGTTCCAAAGCAGCTGGAGCTACCACGGGCTCCGGACAGGCTTATTTTCACTTGGAGAACACAGAAAACACACCAAGGTGCTGCTGCAAGCAAAGTTACAGAGGTTTCCCAGAGTGTTGCTTTTCTCGAGAAAAGAGCGCTTTACAGCGCTTTCTGGCTGCTAGAGACATGCAGAAAGAGCAAGTGTGGCAGAATGTGTTCCAAAGCAGCTGGAGCTACCACGGGCTCCGGACAGGCTTATTTTCACTTGGAGAACACAGAAAACACACCAAGGTGCTGCTGCAAGCAAAGTTACAGAGGTTTCCCAGAGTGTTGCTTTTCTCGAGAAAAGAGCGCTTTACAGCGCTTTCTGGCTGCTAGAGACATGCAGAAAGAGCAAGTGTGGCAGAATGTGTTCCAAAGCAGCTGGAGCTACCACGGGCTCCGGACAGGCTTATTTTCACTTGGAGAACACAGAAAACACACCAAGGTGCTGCTGCAAGCAAAGTTACAGAGGTTTCCCAGAGTGTTGCTTTTCTCGAGAAAAGAGCGCTTTACAGCGCTTTCTGGCTGCTAGAGACATGCAGAAAGAGCAAGTGTGGCAGAATGTGTTCCAAAGCAGCTGGAGCTACCACGGGCTCCGGACAGGCTTATTTTCACTTGGAGAACACAGAAAACACACCAAGGTGCTGCTGCAAGCAAAGTTACAGAGGTTTCCCAGAGTGTTGCTTTTCTCGAGAAAAGAGCGCTTTACAGCGCTTTCTGGCTGCTAGAGACATGCAGAAAGAGCAAGTGTGGCAGAATGTGTTCCAAAGCAGCTGGAGCTACCACGGGCTCCGGACAGGCTTATTTTCACTTGGAGAACACAGAAAACACACCAAGGTGCTGCTGCAAGCAAAGTTACAGAGGTTTCCCAGAGTGTTGCTTTTCTCGAGAAAAGAGCGCTTTACAGCGCTTTCTGGCTGCTAGAGACATGCAGAAAGAGCAAGTGTGGCAGAATGTGTTCCAAAGCAGCTGGAGCTACCACGGGCTCCGGACAGGCTTATTTTCACTTGGAGAACACAGAAAACACACCAAGGTGCTGCTGCAAGCAAAGTTACAGAGGTTTCCCAGAGTGTTGCTTTTCTCGAGAAAAGAGCGCTTTACAGCGCTTTCTGGCTGCTAGAGACATGCAGAAAGAGCAAGTGTGGCAGAATGTGTTCCAAAGCAGCTGGAGCTACCACGGGCTCCGGACAGGCTTATTTTCACTTGGAGAACACAGAAAACACACCAAGGTGCTGCTGCAAGCAAAGTTACAGAGGTTTCCCAGAGTGTTGCTTTTCTCGAGAAAAGAGCGCTTTACAGCGCTTTCTGGCTGCTAGAGACATGCAGAAAGAGCAAGTGTGGCAGAATGTGTTCCAAAGCAGCTGGAGCTACCACGGGCTCCGGACAGGCTTATTTTCACTTGGAGAACACAGAAAACACACCAAGGTGCTGCTGCAAGCAAAGTTACAGAGGTTTCCCAGAGTGTTGCTTTTCTCGAGAAAAGAGCGCTTTACAGCGCTTTCTGGCTGCTAGAGACATGCAGAAAGAGCAAGTGTGGCAGAATGTGTTCCAAAGCAGCTGGAGCTACCACGGGCTCCGGACAGGCTTATTTTCACTTGGAGAACACAGAAAACACACCAAGGTGCTGCTGCAAGCAAAGTTACAGAGGTTTCCCAGAGTGTTGCTTTTCTCGAGAAAAGAGCGCTTTACAGCGCTTTCTGGCTGCTAGAGACATGCAGAAAGAGCAAGTGTGGCAGAATGTGTTCCAAAGCAGCTGGAGCTACCACGGGCTCCGGACAGGCTTATTTTCACTTGGAGAACACAGAAAACACACCAAGGTGCTGCTGCAAGCAAAGTTACAGAGGTTTCCCAGAGTGTTGCTTTTCTCGAGAAAAGAGCGCTTTACAGCGCTTTCTGGCTGCTAGAGACATGCAGAAAGAGCAAGTGTGGCAGAATGTGTTCCAAAGCAGCTGGAGCTACCACGGGCTCCGGACAGGCTTATTTTCACTTGGAGAACACAGAAAACACACCAAGGTGCTGCTGCAAGCAAAGTTACAGAGGTTTCCCAGAGTGTTGCTTTTCTCGAGAAAAGAGCGCTTTACAGCGCTTTCTGGCTGCTAGAGACATGCAGAAAGAGCAAGTGTGGCAGAATGTGTTCCAAAGCAGCTGGAGCTACCACGGGCTCCGGACAGGCTTATTTTCACTTGGAGAACACAGAAAACACACCAAGGTGCTGCTGCAAGCAAAGTTACAGAGGTTTCCCAGAGTGTTGCTTTTCTCGAGAAAAGAGCGCTTTACAGCGCTTTCTGGCTGCTAGAGACATGCAGAAAGAGCAAGTGTGGCAGAATGTGTTCCAAAGCAGCTGGAGCTACCACGGGCTCCGGACAGGCTTATTTTCACTTGGAGAACACAGAAAACACACCAAGGTGCTGCTGCAAGCAAAGTTACAGAGGTTTCCCAGAGTGTTGCTTTTCTCGAGAAAAGAGCGCTTTACAGCGCTTTCTGGCTGCTAGAGACATGCAGAAAGAGCAAGTGTGGCAGAATGTGTTCCAAAGCAGCTGGAGCTACCACGGGCTCCGGACAGGCTTATTTTCACTTGGAGAACACAGAAAACACACCAAGGTGCTGCTGCAAGCAAAGTTACAGAGGTTTCCCAGAGTGTTGCTTTTCTCGAGAAAAGAGCGCTTTACAGCGCTTTCTGGCTGCTAGAGACATGCAGAAAGAGCAAGTGTGGCAGAATGTGTTCCAAAGCAGCTGGAGCTACCACGGGCTCCGGACAGGCTTATTTTCACTTGGAGAACACAGAAAACACACCAAGGTGCTGCTGCAAGCAAAGTTACAGAGGTTTCCCAGAGTGTTGCTTTTCTCGAGAAAAGAGCGCTTTACAGCGCTTTCTGGCTGCTAGAGACATGCAGAAAGAGCAAGTGTGGCAGAATGTGTTCCAAAGCAGCTGGAGCTACCACGGGCTCCGGACAGGCTTATTTTCACTTGGAGAACACAGAAAACACACCAAGGTGCTGCTGCAAGCAAAGTTACAGAGGTTTCCCAGAGTGTTGCTTTTCTCGAGAAAAGAGCGCTTTACAGCGCTTTCTGGCTGCTAGAGACATGCAGAAAGAGCAAGTGTGGCAGAATGTGTTCCAAAGCAGCTGGAGCTACCACGGGCTCCGGACAGGCTTATTTTCACTTGGAGAACACAGAAAACACACCAAGGTGCTGCTGCAAGCAAAGTTACAGAGGTTTCCCAGAGTGTTGCTTTTCTCGAGAAAAGAGCGCTTTACAGCGCTTTCTGGCTGCTAGAGACATGCAGAAAGAGCAAGTGTGGCAGAATGTGTTCCAAAGCAGCTGGAGCTACCACGGGCTCCGGACAGGCTTATTTTCACTTGGAGAACACAGAAAACACACCAAGGTGCTGCTGCAAGCAAAGTTACAGAGGTTTCCCAGAGTGTTGCTTTTCTCGAGAAAAGAGCGCTTTACAGCGCTTTCTGGCTGCTAGAGACATGCAGAAAGAGCAAGTGTGGCAGAATGTGTTCCAAAGCAGCTGGAGCTACCACGGGCTCCGGACAGGCTTATTTTCACTTGGAGAACACAGAAAACACACCAAGGTGCTGCTGCAAGCAAAGTTACAGAGGTTTCCCAGAGTGTTGCTTTTCTCGAGAAAAGAGCGCTTTACAGCGCTTTCTGACTGCTAGAGACATGCAGAAAGAGCAAGTGTGGCAGAATGTGTTCCAAAGCAGCTGGAGCTACCACGGGCTCCGGACAGGCTTATTTTCACTTGGAGAACACAGAAAACACACCAAGGTGCTGCTGCAAGCAAAGTTACAGAGGTTTCCCAGAGTGTTGCTTTTCTCGAGAAAAGAGCGCTTTACAGCGCTTTCTGGCTGCTAGAGACATGCAGAAAGAGCAAGTGTGGCAGAATGTGTTCCAAAGCAGCTGGAGCTACCACGGGCTCCGGACAGGCTTATTTTCACTTGGAGAACACAGAAAACACACCAAGGTGCTGCTGCAAGCAAAGTTACAGAGGTTTCCCAGAGTGTTGCTTTTCTCGAGAAAAGAGCGCTTTACAGCGCTTTCTGGCTGCTAGAGACATGCAGAAAGAGCAAGTGTGGCAGAATGTGTTCCAAAGCAGCTGGAGCTACCACGGGCTCCGGACAGGCTTATTTTCACTTGGAGAACACAGAAAACACACCAAGGTGCTGCTGCAAGCAAAGTTACAGAGGTTTCCCAGAGTGTTGCTTTTCTCGAGAAAAGAGCGCTTTACAGCGCTTTCTGGCTGCTAGAGACATGCAGAAAGAGCAAGTGTGGCAGAATGTGTTCCAAAGCAGCTGGAGCTACCACGGGCTCCGGACAGGCTTATTTTCACTTGGAGAACACAGAAAACACACCAAGGTGCTGCTGCAAGCAAAGTTACAGAGGTTTCCCAGAGTGTTGCTTTTCTCGAGAAAAGAGCGCTTTACAGCGCTTTCTGGCTGCTAGAGACATGCAGAAAGAGCAAGTGTGGCAGAATGTGTTCCAAAGCAGCTGGAGCTACCACGGGCTCCGGACAGGCTTATTTTCACTTGGAGAACACAGAAAACACACCAAGGTGCTGCTGCAAGCAAAGTTACAGAGGTTTCCCAGAGTGTTGCTTTTCTCGAGAAAAGAGCGCTTTACAGCGCTTTCTGGCTGCTAGAGACATGCAGAAAGAGCAAGTGTGGCAGAATGTGTTCCAAAGCAGCTGGAGCTACCACGGGCTCCGGACAGGCTTATTTTCACTTGGAGAACACAGAAAACACACCAAGGTGCTGCTGCAAGCAAAGTTACAGAGGTTTCCCAGAGTGTTGCTTTTCTCGAGAAAAGAGCGCTTTACAGCGCTTTCTGGCTGCTAGAGACATGCAGAAAGAGCAAGTGTGGCAGAATGTGTTCCAAAGCAGCTGGAGCTACCACGGGCTCCGGACAGGCTTATTTTCACTTGGAGAACACAGAAAACACACCAAGGTGCTGCTGCAAGCAAAGTTACAGAGGTTTCCCAGAGTGTTGCTTTTCTCGAGAAAAGAGCGCTTTACAGCGCTTTCTGGCTGCTAGAGACATGCAGAAAGAGCAAGTGTGGCAGAATGTGTTCCAAAGCAGCTGGAGCTACCACGGGCTCCGGACAGGCTTATTTTCACTTGGAGAACACAGAAAACACACCAAGGTGCTGCTGCAAGCAAAGTTACAGAGGTTTCCCAGAGTGTTGCTTTTCTCGAGAAAAGAGCGCTTTACAGCGCTTTCTGGCTGCTAGAGACATGCAGAAAGAGCAAGTGTGGCAGAATGTGTTCCAAAGCAGCTGGAGCTACCACGGGCTCCGGACAGGCTTATTTTCACTTGGAGAACACAGAAAACACACCAAGGTGCTGCTGCAAGCAAAGTTACAGAGGTTTCCCAGAGTGTTGCTTTTCTCGAGAAAAGAGCGCTTTACAGCGCTTTCTGGCTGCTAGAGACATGCAGAAAGAGCAAGTGTGGCAGAATGTGTTCCAAAGCAGCTGGAGCTACCACGGGCTCCCCACAGGCTTATTTTCACTTGGAGAACACAGAAAACACACCAAGGTGCTGCTGCAAGCAAAGTTACAGAGGTTTCCCAGAGTGTTGCTTTTCTCGAGAAAAGAGCGCTTTACAGCGCTTTCTGGCTGCTAGAGACATGCAGAAAGAGCAAGTGTTGCAGAATGTGTTCCAAAGCAGCTGGAGCTACCACGGGCTCCCCACAGGCTTATTTTCACTTGGAGAACACAGAAAACACACCAAGGTGCTGCTGCAAGCAAAGTTACAGAGGTTTCCCAGAGTGTTGCTTTTCTCGAGAAAAGAGCGCTTTACAGTGCTTTCTGGCTGCTAGAGACATGCAGAAAGAGCAAGTGTGGCAGAATGTGTTCCAAAGCAGCTGGAGCTACCACGGGCTCCGGACAGGCTTATTTTCACTTGGAGAACACAGAAAACACACCAAGGTGTTGCGCAAGCAAAGTTACAGAGGTTTCCCAGAGTGTTGCTTTTCTCGAGAAAAGAGCGCTTTACAGTGCTTTTCTGGCTGCTAGAGACATGCAGAAAGAGCAAGTGTGGCAGAATGTGTTCCAAAGCAGCTGGAGCTACCACGGGCTCCCCACAGGCTTCTTTTCACTTGGAGAACACAGAAAACACACCAAGGTGCTGCTGCAAGCAAAGTTACAGAGGTTTCCCAGAGTGTTGCTTTTCTCGAGAAAAGAGCGCTTTACAGCGCTTTCTGGCTGCTAGAGACATGCAGAAAGAGCAAGTGTGGCAGAATGTGTTCCAAAGCAGCTGGAGCTACCACGGGCTCCGGACAGGCTTATTTTCACTTGGAGAACACAGAAAACACACCAAGGTGCTGCTGCAAGCAAAGTTACAGAGGTTTCCCAGAGTGTTGCTTTTCTCGAGAAAAGAGCGCTTTACAGCGCTTTCTGGCTGCTAGAGACATGCAGAAAGAGCAAGTGTGGCAGAATGTGTTCCAAAGCAGCTGGAGCTACCACGGGCTCCGGACAGGCTTATTTTCACTTGGAGAACACAGAAAACACACCAAGGTGCTGCTGCAAGCAAAGTTACAGAGGTTTCCCAGAGTGTTGCTTTTCTCGAGAAAAGAGCGCTTTACAGCGCTTTCTGGCTGCTAGAGACATGCAGAAAGAGCAAGTGTGGCAGAATGTGTTCCAAAGCAGCTGGCGCTACCACGGGCTCCGGACAGGCTTATTTTCACTTGGAGAACACAGAAAACACACCAAGGTGCTGCTGCAAGCAAAGTTACAGAGGTTTCCCAGAGTGTTGCTTTTCTCGAGAAAAGAGCGCTTTACAGCGCTTTCTGGCTGCTAGAGACATGCAGAAAGAGCAAGTGTGGCAGAATGTGTTCCAAAGCAGCTGGAGCTACCACGGGCTCCCCACAGGCTTCTTTTCACTTGGAGAACACAGAAAACACACCAAGGTGCTGCTGCAAGCAAAGTTACAGAGGTTTCCCAGAGTGTTGCTTTTCTCGAGAAAAGAGCGCTTTACAGCGCTTTCTGGCTGCTAGAGACATGCAGAAAGAGCAAGTGTGGCAGAATGTGTTCCAAAGCAGCTGGAGCTACCACGGGCTCCGGACAGGCTTATTTTCACTTGGAGAACACAGAAAACACACCAAGGTGCTGCTGCAAGCAAAGTTACAGAGGTTTCCCAGAGTGTTGCTTTTCTCGAGAAAAGAGCGCTTTACAGCGCTTTCTGGCTGCTAGAGACATGCAGAAAGAGCAAGTGTGGCAGAATGTGTTCCAAAGCAGCTGGAGCTACCACGGGCTCCGGACAGGCTTATTTTCACTTGGAGAACACAGAAAACACACCAAGGTGCTGCTGCAAGCAAAGTTACAGAGGTTTCCCAGAGTGTTGCTTTTCTCGAGAAAAGAGCGCTTTACAGCGCTTTCTGGCTGCTAGAGACATGCAGAAAGAGCAAGTGTGGCAGAATGTGTTCCAAAGCAGCTGGAGCTACCACGGGCTCCGGACAGGCTTATTTTCACTTGGAGAACACAGAAAACACACCAAGGTGCTGCTGCAAGCAAAGTTACAGAGGTTTCCCAGAGTGTTGCTTTTCTCGAGAAAAGAGCGCTTTACAGCGCTTTCTGGCTGCTAGAGACATGCAGAAAGAGCAAGTGTGGCAGAATGTGTTCCAAAGCAGCTGGAGCTACCACGGGCTCCGGACAGGCTTATTTTCACTTGGAGAACACAGAAAACACACCAAGGTGCTGCTGCAAGCAAAGTTACAGAGGTTTCCCAGAGTGTTGCTTTTCTCGAGAAAAGAGCGCTTTACAGCGCTTTCTGGCTGCTAGAGACATGCAGAAAGAGCAAGTGTGGCAGAATGTGTTCCAAAGCAGCTGGAGCTACCACGGGCTCCGGACAGGCTTATTTTCACTTGGAGAACACAGAAAACACACCAAGGTGCTGCTGCAAGCAAAGTTACAGAGGTTTCCCAGAGTGTTGCTTTTCTCGAGAAAAGAGCGCTTTACAGCGCTTTCTGGCTGCTAGAGACATGCAGAAAGAGCAAGTGTGGCAGAATGTGTTCCAAAGCAGCTGGAGCTACCACGGGCTCCCGACAGGCTTATTTTCACTTGGAGAACACAGAAAACACACCAAGGTGCTGCTGCAAGCAAAGTTACAGAGGTTTCCCAGAGTGTTGCTTTTCTCGAGAAAAGAGCGCTTTACAGCGCTTTCTGGCTGCTAGAGACATGCAGAAAGAGCAAGTGTGGCAGAATGTGTTCCAAAGCAGCTGGAGCTACCACGGGCTCCGGACAGGCTTATTTTCACTTGGAGAACACAGAAAACACACCAAGGTGCTGCTGCAAGCAAAGTTACAGAGGTTTCCCAGAGTGTTGCTTTTCTCGAGAAAAGAGCGCTTTACAGCGCTTTCTGGCTGCTAGAGACATGCAGAAAGAGCAAGTGTGGCAGAATGTGTTCCAAAGCAGCTGGAGCTACCACGGGCTCCGGACAGGCTTATTTTCACTTGGAGAACACAGAAAACACACCAAGGTGCTGCTGCAAGCAAAGTTACAGAGGTTTCCCAGAGTGTTGCTTTTCTCGAGAAAAGAGCGCTTTACAGCGCTTTCTGGCTGCTAGAGACATGCAGAAAGAGCAAGTGTGGCAGAATGTGTTCCAAAGCAGCTGGAGCTACCACGGGCTCCGGACAGGCTTATTTTCACTTGGAGAACACAGAAAACACACCAAGGTGCTGCTGCAAGCAAAGTTACAGAGGTTTCCCAGAGTGTTGCTTTTCTCGAGAAAAGAGCGCTTTACAGCGCTTTCTGGCTGCTAGAGACATGCAGAAAGAGCAAGTGTGGCAGAATGTGTTCCAAAGCAGCTGGAGCTACCACGGGCTCCGGACAGGCTTATTTTCACTTGGAGAACACAGAAAACACACCAAGGTGCTGCTGCAAGCAAAGTTACAGAGGTTTCCCAGAGTGTTGCTTTTCTCGAGAAAAGAGCGCTTTACAGCGCTTTCTGGCTGCTAGAGACATGCAGAAAGAGCAAGTGTGGCAGAATGTGTTCCAAAGCAGCTGGAGCTACCACGGGCTCCGGACAGGCTTATTTTCACTTGGAGAACACAGAAAACACACCAAGGTGCTGCTGCAAGCAAAGTTACAGAGGTTTCCCAGAGTGTTGCTTTTCTCGAGAAAAGAGCGCTTTACAGCGCTTTCTGGCTGCTAGAGACATGCAGAAAGAGCAAGTGTGGCAGAATGTGTTCCAAAGCAGCTGGAGCTACCACGGGCTCCGGACAGGCTTATTTTCACTTGGAGAACACAGAAAACACACCAAGGTGCTGCTGCAAGCAAAGTTACAGAGGTTTCCCAGAGTGTTGCTTTTCTCGAGAAAAGAGCGCTTTACAGCGCTTTCTGGCTGCTAGAGACATGCAGAAAGAGCAAGTGTGGCAGAATGTGTTCCAAAGCAGCTGGAGCTACCACGGGCTCCGGACAGGCTTATTTTCACTTGGAGAACACAGAAAACACACCAAGGTGCTGCTGCAAGCAAAGTTACAGAGGTTTCCCAGAGTGTTGCTTTTCTCGAGAAAAGAGCGCTTTACAGCGCTTTCTGGCTGCTAGAGACATGCAGAAAGAGCAAGTGTGGCAGAATGTGTTCCAAAGCAGCTGGAGCTACCACGGGCTCCGGACAGGCTTATTTTCACTTGGAGAACACAGAAAACACACCAAGGTGCTGCTGCAAGCAAAGTTACAGAGGTTTCCCAGAGTGTTGCTTTTCTCGAGAAAAGAGCGCTTTACAGCGCTTTCTGGCTGCTAGAGACATGCAGAAAGAGCAAGTGTGGCAGAATGTGTTCCAAAGCAGCTGGAGCTACCACGGGCTCCGGACAGGCTTATTTTCACTTGGAGAACACAGAAAACACACCAAGGTGCTGCTGCAAGCAAAGTTACAGAGGTTTCCCAGAGTGTTGCTTTTCTCGAGAAAAGAGCGCTTTACAGCGCTTTCTGGCTGCTAGAGACATGCAGAAAGAGCAAGTGTGGCAGAATGTGTTCCAAAGCAGCTGGAGCTACCACGGGCTCCGGACAGGCTTATTTTCACTTGGAGAACACAGAAAACACACCAAGGTGCTGCTGCAAGCAAAGTTACAGAGGTTTCCCAGAGTGTTGCTTTTCTCGAGAAAAGAGCGCTTTACAGCGCTTTCTGGCTGCTAGAGACATGCAGAAAGAGCAAGTGTGGCAGAATGTGTTCCAAAGCAGCTGGAGCTACCACGGGCTCCGGACAGGCTTATTTTCACTTGGAGAACACAGAAAACACACCAAGGTGCTGCTGCAAGCAAAGTTACAGAGGTTTCCCAGAGTGTTGCTTTTCTCGAGAAAAGAGCGCTTTACAGCGCTTTCTGGCTGCTAGAGACATGCAGAAAGAGCAAGTGTGGCAGAATGTGTTCCAAAGCAGCTGGAGCTACCACGGGCTCCGGACAGGCTTATTTTCACTTGGAGAACACAGAAAACACACCAAGGTGCTGCTGCAAGCAAAGTTACAGAGGTTTCCCAGAGTGTTGCTTTTCTCGAGAAAAGAGCGCTTTACAGCGCTTTCTGGCTGCTAGAGACATGCAGAAAGAGCAAGTGTGGCAGAATGTGTTCCAAAGCAGCTGGAGCTACCACGGGCTCCGGACAGGCTTATTTTCACTTGGAGAACACAGAAAACACACCAAGGTGCTGCTGCAAGCAAAGTTACAGAGGTTTCCCAGAGTGTTGCTTTTCTCGAGAAAAGAGCGCTTTACAGCGCTTTCTGGCTGCTAGAGACATGCAGAAAGAGCAAGTGTGGCAGAATGTGTTCCAAAGCAGCTGGAGCTACCACGGGCTCCGGACAGGCTTATTTTCACTTGGAGAACACAGAAAACACACCAAGGTGCTGCTGCAAGCAAAGTTACAGAGGTTTCCCAGAGTGTTGCTTTTCTCGAGAAAAGAGCGCTTTACAGCGCTTTCTGGCTGCTAGAGACATGCAGAAAGAGCAAGTGTGGCAGAATGTGTTCCAAAGCAGCTGGAGCTACCACGGGCTCCGGACAGGCTTATTTTCACTTGGAGAACACAGAAAACACACCAAGGTGCTGCTGCAAGCAAAGTTACAGAGGTTTCCCAGAGTGTTGCTTTTCTCGAGAAAAGAGCGCTTTACAGCGCTTTCTGGCTGCTAGAGACATGCAGAAAGAGCAAGTGTGGCAGAATGTGTTCCAAAGCAGCTGGAGCTACCACGGGCTCCGGACAGGCTTATTTTCACTTGGAGAACACAGAAAACACACCAAGGTGCTGCTGCAAGCAAAGTTACAGAGGTTTCCCAGAGTGTTGCTTTTCTCGAGAAAAGAGCGCTTTACAGCGCTTTCTGGCTGCTAGAGACATGCAGAAAGAGCAAGTGTGGCAGAATGTGTTCCAAAGCAGCTGGAGCTACCACGGGCTCCGGACAGGCTTATTTTCACTTGGAGAACACAGAAAACACACCAAGGTGCTGCTGCAAGCAAAGTTACAGAGGTTTCCCAGAGTGTTGCTTTTCTCGAGAAAAGAGCGCTTTACAGCGCTTTCTGGCTGCTAGAGACATCAGAAAGAGCAAGTGTGGCAGAATGTGTTCCAAAGCAGCTGGAGCTACCACGGGCTCCGGACAGGCTTATTTTCACTTGGAGAACACAGAAAACACACCAAGGTGCTGCTGCAAGCAAAGTTACAGAGGTTTCCCAGAGTGTTGCTTTTCTCGAGAAAAGAGCGCTTTACAGCGCTTTCTGGCTGCTAGAGACATGCAGAAAGAGCAAGTGTGGCAGAATGTGTTCCAAAGCAGCTGGAGCTACCACGGGCTCCGGACAGGCTTATTTTCACTTGGAGAACACAGAAAACACACCAAGGTGCTGCTGCAAGCAAAGTTACAGAGGTTTCCCAGAGTGTTGCTTTTCTCGAGAAAAGAGCGCTTTACAGCGCTTTCTGGCTGCTAGAGACATGCAGAAAGAGCAAGTGTGGCAGAATGTGTTCCAAAGCAGCTGGAGCTACCACGGGCTCCGGACAGGACTTATTTTCACTTGGAGAACACAGAAAACACACCAAGGTGCTGCTGCAAGCAAAGTTACAGAGGTTTCCCAGAGTGTTGCTTTTCTCGAGAAAAGAGCGCTTTACAGCGCTTTCTGGCTGCTAGAGACATGCAGAAAGAGCAAGTGTGGCAGAATGTGTTCCAAAGCAGCTGGAGCTACCACGGGCTCCGGACAGGCTTATTTTCACTTGGAGAACACAGAAAACACACCAAGGTGCTGCTGCAAGCAAAGTTACAGAGGTTTCCCAGAGTGTTGCTTTTCTCGAGAAAAGAGCGCTTTACAGCGCTTTCTGGCTGCTAGAGACATGCAGAAAGAGCAAGTGTGGCAGAATGTGTTCCAAAGCAGCTGGAGCTACCACGGGCTCCGGACAGGCTTATTTTCACTTGGAGAACACAGAAAACACACCAAGGTGCTGCTGCAAGCAAAGTTACAGAGGTTTCCCAGAGTGTTGCTTTTCTCGAGAAAAGAGCGCTTTACAGCGCTTTCTGGCTGCTAGAGACATGCAGAAAGAGCAAGTGTGGCAGAATGTGTTCCAAAGCAGCTGGAGCTACCACGGGCTCCGGACAGGCTTATTTTCACTTGGAGAACACAGAAAACACACCAAGGTGCTGCTGCAAGCAAAGTTACAGAGGTTTCCCAGAGTGTTGCTTTTCTCGAGAAAAGAGCGCTTTACAGCGCTTTCTGGCTGCTAGAGACATGCAGAAAGAGCAAGTGTGGCAGAATGTGTTCCAAAGCAGCTGGAGCTACCACGGGCTCCGGACAGGCTTATTTTCACTTGGAGAACACAGAAAACACACCAAGGTGCTGCTGCAAGCAAAGTTACAGAGGTTTCCCAGAGTGTTGCTTTTCTCGAGAAAAGAGCGCTTTACAGCGCTTTCTGGCTGCTAGAGACATGCAGAAAGAGCAAGTGTGGCAGAATGTGTTCCAAAGCAGCTGGAGCTACCACGGGCTCCGGACAGGCTTATTTTCACTTGGAGAACACAGAAAACACACCAAGGTGCTGCTGCAAGCAAAGTTACAGAGGTTTCCCAGAGTGTTGCTTTTCTCGAGAAAAGAGCGCTTTACAGCGCTTTCTGGCTGCTAGAGACATGCAGAAAGAGCAAGTGTGGCAGAATGTGTTCCAAAGCAGCTGGAGCTACCACGGGCTCCGGACAGGCTTATTTTCACTTGGAGAACACAGAAAACACACCAAGGTGCTGCTGCAAGCAAAGTTACAGAGGTTTCCCAGAGTGTTGCTTTTCTCGAGAAAAGAGCGCTTTACAGCGCTTTCTGGCTGCTAGAGACATGCAGAAAGAGCAAGTGTGGCAGAATGTGTTCCAAAGCAGCTGGAGCTACCACGGGCTCCGGACAGGCTTATTTTCACTTGGAGAACACAGAAAACACACCAAGGTGCTGCTGCAAGCAAAGTTACAGAGGTTTCCCAGAGTGTTGCTTTTCTCGAGAAAAGAGCGCTTTACAGCGCTTTCTGGCTGCTAGAGACATGCAGAAAGAGCAAGTGTGGCAGAATGTGTTCCAAAGCAGCTGGAGCTACCACGGGCTCCGGACAGGCTTATTTTCACTTGGAGAACACAGAAAACACACCAAGGTGCTGCTGCAAGCAAAGTTACAGAGGTTTCCCAGAGTGTTGCTTTTCTCGAGAAAAGAGCGCTTTACAGCGCTTTCTGGCTGCTAGAGACATGCAGAAAGAGCAAGTGTGGCAGAATGTGTTCCAAAGCAGCTGGAGCTACCACGGGCTCCGGACAGGCTTATTTTCACTTGGAGAACACAGAAAACACACCAAGGTGCTGCTGCAAGCAAAGTTACAGAGGTTTCCCAGAGTGTTGCTTTTCTCGAGAAAAGAGCGCTTTACAGCGCTTTCTGGCTGCTAGAGACATGCAGAAAGAGCAAGTGTGGCAGAATGTGTTCCAAAGCAGCTGGAGCTACCACGGGCTCCGGACAGGCTTATTTTCACTTGGAGAACACAGAAAACACACCAAGGTGCTGCTGCAAGCAAAGTTACAGAGGTTTCCCAGAGTGTTGCTTTTCTCGAGAAAAGAGCGCTTTACAGCGCTTTCTGGCTGCTAGAGACATGCAGAAAGAGCAAGTGTGGCAGAATGTGTTCCAAAGCAGCTGGAGCTACCACGGGCTCCGGACAGGCTTATTTTCACTTGGAGAACACAGAAAACACACCAAGGTGCTGCTGCAAGCAAAGTTACAGAGGTTTCCCAGAGTGTTGCTTTTCTCGAGAAAAGAGCGCTTTACAGCGCTTTCTGGCTGCTAGAGACATGCAGAAAGAGCAAGTGTGGCAGAATGTGTTCCAAAGCAGCTGGAGCTACCACGGGCTCCGGACAGGCTTATTTTCACTTGGAGAACACAGAAAACACACCAAGGTGCTGCTGCAAGCAAAGTTACAGAGGTTTCCCAGAGTGTTGCTTTTCTCGAGAAAAGAGCGCTTTACAGCGCTTTCTGGCTGCTAGAGACATGCAGAAAGAGCAAGTGTGGCAGAATGTGTTCCAAAGCAGCTGGAGCTACCACGGGCTCCGGACAGGCTTATTTTCACTTGGAGAACACAGAAAACACACCAAGGTGCTGCTGCAAGCAAAGTTACAGAGGTTTCCCAGAGTGTTGCTTTTCTCGAGAAAAGAGCGCTTTACAGCGCTTTCTGGCTGCTAGAGACATGCAGAAAGAGCAAGTGTGGCAGAATGTGTTCCAAAGCAGCTGGAGCTACCACGGGCTCCGGACAGGCTTATTTTCACTTGGAGAACACAGAAAACACACCAAGGTGCTGCTGCAAGCAAAGTTACAGAGGTTTCCCAGAGTGTTGCTTTTCTCGAGAAAAGAGCGCTTTACAGCGCTTTCTGGCTGCTAGAGACATGCAGAAAGAGCAAGTGTGGCAGAATGTGTTCCAAAGCAGCTGGAGCTACCACGGGCTCCGGACAGGCTTATTTTCACTTGGAGAACACAGAAAACACACCAAGGTGCTGCTGCAAGCAAAGTTACAGAGGTTTCCCAGAGTGTTGCTTTTCTCGAGAAAAGAGCGCTTTACAGCGCTTTCTGGCTGCTAGAGACATGCAGAAAGAGCAAGTGTGGCAGAATGTGTTCCAAAGCAGCTGGAGCTACCACGGGCTCCGGACAGGCTTATTTTCACTTGGAGAACACAGAAAACACACCAAGGTGCTGCTGCAAGCAAAGTTACAGAGGTTTCCCAGAGTGTTGCTTTTCTCGAGAAAAGAGCGCTTTACAGCGCTTTCTGGCTGCTAGAGACATGCAGAAAGAGCAAGTGTGGCAGAATGTGTTCCAAAGCAGCTGGAGCTACCACGGGCTCCGGACAGGCTTATTTTCACTTGGAGAACACAGAAAACACACCAAGGTGCTGCTGCAAGCAAAGTTACAGAGGTTTCCCAGAGTGTTGCTTTTCTCGAGAAAAGAGCGCTTTACAGCGCTTTCTGGCTGCTAGAGACATGCAGAAAGAGCAAGTGTGGCAGAATGTGTTCCAAAGCAGCTGGAGCTACCACGGGCTCCGGACAGGCTTATTTTCACTTGGAGAACACAGAAAACACACCAAGGTGCTGCTGCAAGCAAAGTTACAGAGGTTTCCCAGAGTGTTGCTTTTCTCGAGAAAAGAGCGCTTTACAGCGCTTTCTGGCTGCTAGAGACATGCAGAAAGAGCAAGTGTGGCAGAATGTGTTCCAAAGCAGCTGGAGCTACCACGGGCTCCGGACAGGCTTATTTTCACTTGGAGAACACAGAAAACACACCAAGGTGCTGCTGCAAGCAAAGTTACAGAGGTTTCCCAGAGTGTTGCTTTTCTCGAGAAAAGAGCGCTTTACAGCGCTTTCTGGCTGCTAGAGACATGCAGAAAGAGCAAGTGTGGCAGAATGTGTTCCAAAGCAGCTGGAGCTACCACGGGCTCCGGACAGGCTTATTTTCACTTGGAGAACACAGAAAACACACCAAGGTGCTGCTGCAAGCAAAGTTACAGAGGTTTCCCAGAGTGTTGCTTTTCTCGAGAAAAGAGCGCTTTACAGCGCTTTCTGGCTGCTAGAGACATGCAGAAAGAGCAAGTGTGGCAGAATGTGTTCCAAAGCAGCTGGAGCTACCACGGGCTCCGGACAGGCTTATTTTCACTTGGAGAACACAGAAAACACACCAAGGTGCTGCTGCAAGCAAAGTTACAGAGGTTTCCCAGAGTGTTGCTTTTCTCGAGAAAAGAGCGCTTTACAGCGCTTTCTGGCTGCTAGAGACATGCAGAAAGAGCAAGTGTGGCAGAATGTGTTCCAAAGCAGCTGGAGCTACCACGGGCTCCGGACAGGCTTATTTTCACTTGGAGAACACAGAAAACACACCAAGGTGCTGCTGCAAGCAAAGTTACAGAGGTTTCCCAGAGTGTTGCTTTTCTCGAGAAAAGAGCGCTTTACAGCGCTTTCTGGCTGCTAGAGACATGCAGAAAGAGCAAGTGTGGCAGAATGTGTTCCAAAGCAGCTGGAGCTACCACGGGCTCCGGACAGGCTTATTTTCACTTGGAGAACACAGAAAACACACCAAGGTGCTGCTGCAAGCAAAGTTACAGAGGTTTCCCAGAGTGTTGCTTTTCTCGAGAAAAGAGCGCTTTACAGCGCTTTCTGGCTGCTAGAGACATGCAGAAAGAGCAAGTGTGGCAGAATGTGTTCCAAAGCAGCTGGAGCTACCACGGGCTCCGGACAGGCTTATTTTCACTTGGAGAACACAGAAAACACACCAAGGTGCTGCTGCAAGCAAAGTTACAGAGGTTTCCCAGAGTGTTGCTTTTCTCGAGAAAAGAGCGCTTTACAGCGCTTTCTGGCTGCTAGAGACATGCAGAAAGAGCAAGTGTGGCAGAATGTGTTCCAAAGCAGCTGGAGCTACCACGGGCTCCGGACAGGCTTATTTTCACTTGGAGAACACAGAAAACACACCAAGGTGCTGCTGCAAGCAAAGTTACAGAGGTTTCCCAGAGTGTTGCTTTTCTCGAGAAAAGAGCGCTTTACAGCGCTTTCTGGCTGCTAGAGACATGCAGAAAGAGCAAGTGTGGCAGAATGTGTTCCAAAGCAGCTGGAGCTACCACGGGCTCCGGACAGGCTTATTTTCACTTGGAGAACACAGAAAACACACCAAGGTGCTGCTGCAAGCAAAGTTACAGAGGTTTCCCAGAGTGTTGCTTTTCTCGAGAAAAGAGCGCTTTACAGCGCTTTCTGGCTGCTAGAGACATGCAGAAAGAGCAAGTGTGGCAGAATGTGTTCCAAAGCAGCTGGAGCTACCACGGGCTCCGGACAGGCTTATTTTCACTTGGAGAACACAGAAAACACACCAAGGTGCTGCTGCAAGCAAAGTTACAGAGAGTTTCCCAGAGTGTTGCTTTTCTCGAGAAAAGAGCGCTTTACAGCGCTTTCTGGCTGCTAGAGACATGCAGAAAGAGCAAGTGTGGCAGAATGTGTTCCAAAGCAGCTGGAGCTACCACGGGCTCCGGACAGGCTTATTTTCACTTGGAGAACACAGAAAACACACCAAGGTGCTGCTGCAAGCAAAGTTACAGAGGTTTCCCAGAGTGTTGCTTTTCTCGAGAAAAGAGCGCTTTACAGCGCTTTCTGGCTGCTAGAGACATGCAGAAAGAGCAAGTGTGGCAGAATGTGTTCCAAAGCAGCTGGAGCTACCACGGGCTCCGGACAGGCTTATTTTCACTTGGAGAACACAGAAAACACACCAAGGTGCTGCTGCAAGCAAAGTTACAGAGGTTTCCCAGAGTGTTGCTTTTCTCGAGAAAAGAGCGCTTTACAGCGCTTTCTGGCTGCTAGAGACATGCAGAAAGAGCAAGTGTGGCAGAATGTGTTCCAAAGCAGCTGGAGCTACCACGGGCTCCGGACAGGCTTATTTTCACTTGGAGAACACAGAAAACACACCAAGGTGCTGCTGCAAGCAAAGTTACAGAGGTTTCCCAGAGTGTTGCTTTTCTCGAGAAAAGAGCGCTTTACAGCGCTTTCTGGCTGCTAGAGACATGCAGAAAGAGCAAGTGTGGCAGAATGTGTTCCAAAGCAGCTGGAGCTACCACGGGCTCCGGACAGGCTTATTTTCACTTGGAGAACACAGAAAACACACCAAGGTGCTGCTGCAAGCAAAGTTACAGAGGTTTCCCAGAGTGTTGCTTTTCTCGAGAAAAGAGCGCTTTACAGCGCTTTCTGGCTGCTAGAGACATGCAGAAAGAGCAAGTGTGGCAGAATGTGTTCCAAAGCAGCTGGAGCTACCACGGGCTCCGGACAGGCTTATTTTCACTTGGAGAACACAGAAAACACACCAAGGTGCTGCTGCAAGCAAAGTTACAGAGGTTTCCCAGAGTGTTGCTTTTCTCGAGAAAAGAGCGCTTTACAGCGCTTTCTGGCTGCTAGAGACATGCAGAAAGAGCAAGTGTGGCAGAATGTGTTCCAAAGCAGCTGGAGCTACCACGGGCTCCGGACAGGCTTATTTTCACTTGGAGAACACAGAAAACACACCAAGGTGCTGCTGCAAGCAAAGTTACAGAGGTTTCCCAGAGTGTTGCTTTTCTCGAGAAAAGAGCGCTTTACAGCGCTTTCTGGCTGCTAGAGACATGCAGAAAGAGCAAGTGTGGCAGAATGTGTTCCAAAGCAGCTGGAGCTACCACGGGCTCCGGACAGGCTTATTTTCACTTGGAGAACACAGAAAACACACCAAGGTGCTGCTGCAAGCAAAGTTACAGAGGTTTCCCAGAGTGTTGCTTTTCTCGAGAAAAGAGCGCTTTACAGCGCTTTCTGGCTGCTAGAGACATGCAGAAAGAGCAAGTGTGGCAGAATGTGTTCCAAAGCAGCTGGAGCTACCACGGGCTCCGGACAGGCTTATTTTCACTTGGAGAACACAGAAAACACACCAAGGTGCTGCTGCAAGCAAAGTTACAGAGGTTTCCCAGAGTGTTGCTTTTCTCGAGAAAAGAGCGCTTTACAGCGCTTTCTGGCTGCTAGAGACATGCAGAAAGAGCAAGTGTGGCAGAATGTGTTCCAAAGCAGCTGGAGCTACCACGGGCTCCGGACAGGCTTATTTTCACTTGGAGAACACAGAAAACACACCAAGGTGCTGCTGCAAGCAAAGTTACAGAGGTTTCCCAGAGTGTTGCTTTTCTCGAGAAAAGAGCGCTTTACAGCGCTTTCTGGCTGCTAGAGACATGCAGAAAGAGCAAGTGTGGCAGAATGTGTTCCAAAGCAGCTGGAGCTACCACGGGCTCCGGACAGGCTTATTTTCACTTGGAGAACACAGAAAACACACCAAGGTGCTGCTGCAAGCAAAGTTACAGAGGTTTCCCAGAGTGTTGCTTTTCTCGAGAAAAGAGCGCTTTACAGCGCTTTCTGGCTGCTAGAGACATGCAGAAAGAGCAAGTGTGGCAGAATGTGTTCCAAAGCAGCTGGAGCTACCACGGGCTCCGGACAGGCTTATTTTCACTTGGAGAACACAGAAAACACACCAAGGTGCTGCTGCAAGCAAAGTTACAGAGGTTTCCCAGAGTGTTGCTTTTCTCGAGAAAAGAGCGCTTTACAGCGCTTTCTGGCTGCTAGAGACATGCAGAAAGAGCAAGTGTGGCAGAATGTGTTCCAAAGCAGCTGGAGCTACCACGGGCTCCGGACAGGCTTATTTTCACTTGGAGAACACAGAAAACACACCAAGGTGCTGCTGCAAGCAAAGTTACAGAGGTTTCCCAGAGTGTTGCTTTTCTCGAGAAAAGAGCGCTTTACAGCGCTTTCTGGCTGCTAGAGACATGCAGAAAGAGCAAGTGTGGCAGAATGTGTTCCAAAGCAGCTGGAGCTACCACGGGCTCCGGACAGGCTTATTTTCACTTGGAGAACACAGAAAACACACCAAGGTGCTGCTGCAAGCAAAGTTACAGAGGTTTCCCAGAGTGTTGCTTTTCTCGAGAAAAGAGCGCTTTACAGCGCTTTCTGGCTGCTAGAGACATGCAGAAAGAGCAAGTGTGGCAGAATGTGTTCCAAAGCAGCTGGAGCTACCACGGGCTCCGGACAGGCTTATTTTCACTTGGAGAACACAGAAAACACACCAAGGTGCTGCTGCAAGCAAAGTTACAGAGGTTTCCCAGAGTGTTGCTTTTCTCGAGAAAAGAGCGCTTTACAGCGCTTTCTGGCTGCTAGAGACATGCAGAAAGAGCAAGTGTGGCAGAATGTGTTCCAAAGCAGCTGGAGCTACCACGGGCTCCGGACAGGCTTATTTTCACTTGGAGAACACAGAAAACACACCAAGGTGCTGCTGCAAGCAAAGTTACAGAGGTTTCCCAGAGTGTTGCTTTTCTCGAGAAAAGAGCGCTTTACAGCGCTTTCTGGCTGCTAGAGACATGCAGAAAGAGCAAGTGTGGCAGAATGTGTTCCAAAGCAGCTGGAGCTACCACGGGCTCCGGACAGGCTTATTTTCACTTGGAGAACACAGAAAACACACCAAGGTGCTGCTGCAAGCAAAGTTACAGAGGTTTCCCAGAGTGTTGCTTTTCTCGAGAAAAGAGCGCTTTACAGCGCTTTCTGGCTGCTAGAGACATGCAGAAAGAGCAAGTGTGGCAGAATGTGTTCCAAAGCAGCTGGAGCTACCACGGGCTCCGGACAGGCTTATTTTCACTTGGAGAACACAGAAAACACACCAAGGTGCTGCTGCAAGCAAAGTTACAGAGGTTTCCCAGAGTGTTGCTTTTCTCGAGAAAAGAGCGCTTTACAGCGCTTTCTGGCTGCTAGAGACATGCAGAAAGAGCAAGTGTGGCAGAATGTGTTCCAAAGCAGCTGGAGCTACCACGGGCTCCGGACAGGCTTATTTTCACTTGGAGAACACAGAAAACACACCAAGGTGCTGCTGCAAGCAAAGTTACAGAGGTTTCCCAGAGTGTTGCTTTTCTCGAGAAAAGAGCGCTTTACAGCGCTTTCTGGCTGCTAGAGACATGCAGAAAGAGCAAGTGTGGCAGAATGTGTTCCAAAGCAGCTGGAGCTACCACGGGCTCCGGACAGGCTTATTTTCACTTGGAGAACACAGAAAACACACCAAGGTGCTGCTGCAAGCAAAGTTACAGAGGTTTCCCAGAGTGTTGCTTTTCTCGAGAAAAGAGCGCTTTACAGCGCTTTCTGGCTGCTAGAGACATGCAGAAAGAGCAAGTGTGGCAGAATGTGTTCCAAAGCAGCTGGAGCTACCACGGGCTCCGGACAGGCTTATTTTCACTTGGAGAACACAGAAAACACATCAAGGTGCTGCTGCAAGCAAAGTTACAGAGGTTTCCCAGAGTGTTGCTTTTCTCGAGAAAAGAGCGCTTTACAGCGCTTTCTGGCTGCTAGAGACATGCAGAAAGAGCAAGTGTGGCAGAATGTGTTCCAAAGCAGCTGGAGCTACCACGGGCTCCGGACAGGCTTATTTTCACTTGGAGAACACAGAAAACACACCAAGGTGCTGCTGCAAGCAAAGTTACAGAAATCCCCCTGAGTGTTGCTTTTCTCGAGAAAAGAGCGCTTTACAGCGCTTTCTGGCTGCTAGAGACATGCAGAAAGAGCAAGTGTGGCAGAATGTGTTCCAAAGCAGCTGGAGCTACCACGGGCTCCGGACAGGCTTATTTTCACTTGGAGAACACAGAAAACACACCAAGGTGTTGCTGCAAGCAAAGTTACAGAGGTTTCCCAGAGTGTTGCTTTTCTCGAGAAAAGAGCGCTTTACAGTGCTTTCTGGCTGCTAGAGACATGCAGAAAGAGCAAGTGTGGCAGAATGTGTTCCAAAGCAGCTGGAGCTACCACGGGCTCCGGACAGGCTTATTTTCACTTGGAGAACACAGAAAACACACCAAGGTGCTGCTGCAAGCAAAGTTACAGAGGTTTCCCAGAGTGTTGCTTTTCTCGAGAAAAGAGCGCTTTACAGCGCTTTCTGGCTGCTAGAGACATGCAGAAAGAGCAAGTGTGGCAGAATGTGTTCCAAAGCAGCTGGAGCTACCACGGGCTCCGGACAGGCTTATTTTCACTTGGAGAACACAGAAAACACACCAAGGTGCTGCTGCAAGCAAAGTTACAGAGGTTTCCCAGAGTGTTGCTTTTCTCGAGAAAAGAGCGCTTTACAGCGCTTTCTGGCTGCTAGAGACATGCAGAAAGAGCAAGTGTGGCAGAATGTGTTCCAAAGCAGCTGGAGCTACCACGGGCTCCGGACAGGCTTATTTTCACTTGGAGAACACAGAAAACACACCAAGGTGCTGCTGCAAGCAAAGTTACAGAGGTTTCCCAGAGTGTTGCTTTTCTCGAGAAAAGAGCGCTTTACAGCGCTTTCTGGCTGCTAGAGACATGCAGAAAGAGCAAGTGTGGCAGAATGTGTTCCAAAGCAGCTGGAGCTACCACGGGCTCCGGACAGGCTTCTTTTCACTTGGAGAACACAGAAAACACACCAAGGTGCTGCTGCAAGCAAAGTTACAGAGGTTTCCCAGAGTGTTGCTTTTCTCGAGAAAAGAGCGCTTTACAGCGCTTTCTGGCTGCTAGAGACATGCAGAAAGAGCAAGTGTGGCAGAATGTGTTCCAAAGCAGCTGGAGCTACCACGGGCTCCGGACAGGCTTATTTTCACTTGGAGAACACAGAAAACACACCAAGGTGCTGCTGCAAGCAAAGTTACAGAGGTTTCCCAGAGTGTTGCTTTTCTCGAGAAAAGAGCGCTTTACAGCGCTTTCTGGCTGCTAGAGACATGCAGAAAGAGCAAGTGTGGCAGAATGTGTTCCAAAGCAGCTGGAGCTACCACGGGCTCCGGACAGGCTTCTTTTCACTTGGAGAACACAGAAAACACACCAAGGTGCTGCTGCAAGCAAAGTTACAGAGGTTTCCCAGAGTGTTGCTTTTCTCGAGAAAAGAGCGCTTTACAGCGCTTTCTGGCTGCTAGAGACATGCAGAAAGAGCAAGTGTGGCAGAATGTGTTCCAAAGCAGCTGGAGCTACCACGGGCTCCGGACAGGCTTATTTTCACTTGGAGAACACAGAAAACACACCAAGGTGCTGCTGCAAGCAAAGTTACAGAGGTTTCCCAGAGTGTTGCTTTTCTCGAGAAAAGAGCGCTTTACAGCGCTTTCTGGCTGCTAGAGACATGCAGAAAGAGCAAGTGTGGCAGAATGTGTTCCAAAGCAGCTGGAGCTACCACGGGCTCCGGACAGGCTTATTTTCACTTGGAGAACACAGAAAACACACCAAGGTGCTGCTGCAAGCAAAGTTACAGAGGTTTCCCAGAGTGTTGCTTTTCTCGAGAAAAGAGCGCTTTACAGCGCTTTCTGGCTGCTAGAGACATGCAGAAAGAGCAAGTGTGGCAGAATGTGTTCCAAAGCAGCTGGAGCTACCACGGGCTCCGGACAGGCTTATTTTCACTTGGAGAACACAGAAAACACACCAAGGTGCTGCTGCAAGCAAAGTTACAGAGGTTTCCCAGAGTGTTGCTTTTCTCGAGAAAAGAGCGCTTTACAGCGCTTTCTGGCTGCTAGAGACATGCAGAAAGAGCAAGTGTGGCAGAATGTGTTCCAAAGCAGCTGGAGCTACCACGGGCTCCGGACAGGCTTATTTTCACTTGGAGAACACAGAAAACACACCAAGGTGCTGCTGCAAGCAAAGTTACAGAGGTTTCCCAGAGTGTTGCTTTTCTCGAGAAAAGAGCGCTTTACAGCGCTTTCTGGCTGCTAGAGACATGCAGAAAGAGCAAGTGTGGCAGAATGTGTTCCAAAGCAGCTGGAGCTACCACGGGCTCCCCACAGGCTTATTTTCACTTGGAGAACACAGAAAACACATCAAGGTGCTGCTGCAAGCAAAGTTACAGAGGTTTCCCAGAGTGTTGCTTTTCTCGAGAAAAGAGCGCTTTACAGCGCTTTCTGGCTGCTAGAGACATGCAGAAAGAGCAAGTGTGGCAGAATGTGTTCCAAAGCAGCTGGAGCTACCACGGGCTCCGGACAGGCTTATTTTCACTTGGAGAACACAGAAAACACACCAAGGTGCTGCTGCAAGCAAAGTTACAGAGGTTTCCCAGAGTGTTGCTTTTCTCGAGAAAAGAGCGCTTTACAGCGCTTTCTGGCTGCTAGAGACATGCAGAAAGAGCAAGTGTGGCAGAATGTGTTCCAAAGCAGCTGGAGCTACCACGGGCTCCGGACAGGCTTATTTTCACTTGGAGAACACAGAAAACACACCAAGGTGCTGCTGCAAGCAAAGTTACAGAGGTTTCCCAGAGTGTTGCTTTTCTCGAGAAAAGAGCGCTTTACAGCGCTTTCTGGCTGCTAGAGACATGCAGAAAGAGCAAGTGTGGCAGAATGTGTTCCAAAGCAGCTGGAGCTACCACGGGCTCCGGACAGGCTTATTTTCACTTGGAGAACACAGAAAACACACCAAGGTGCTGCTGCAAGCAAAGTTACAGAGGTTTCCCAGAGTGTTGCTTTTCTCGAGAAAAGAGCGCTTTACAGCGCTTTCTGGCTGCTAGAGACATGCAGAAAGAGCAAGTGTGGCAGAATGTGTTCCAAAGCAGCTGGAGCTACCACGGGCTCCGGACAGGCTTATTTTCACTTGGAGAACACAGAAAACACACCAAGGTGCTGCTGCAAGCAAAGTTACAGAGGTTTCCCAGAGTGTTGCTTTTCTCGAGAAAAGAGCGCTTTACAGCGCTTTCTGGCTGCTAGAGACATGCAGAAAGAGCAAGTGTGGCAGAATGTGTTCCAAAGCAGCTGGAGCTACCACGGGCTCCGGACAGGCTTATTTTCACTTGGAGAACACAGAAAACACACCAAGGTGCTGCTGCAAGCAAAGTTACAGAGGTTTCCCAGAGTGTTGCTTTTCTCGAGAAAAGAGCGCTTTACAGCGCTTTCTGGCTGCTAGAGACATGCAGAAAGAGCAAGTGTGGCAGAATGTGTTCCAAAGCAGCTGGAGCTACCACGGGCTCCGGACAGGCTTATTTTCACTTGGAGAACACAGAAAACACACCAAGGTGCTGCTGCAAGCAAAGTTACAGAGGTTTCCCAGAGTGTTGCTTTTCTCGAGAAAAGAGCGCTTTACAGCGCTTTCTGGCTGCTAGAGACATGCAGAAAGAGCAAGTGTGGCAGAATGTGTTCCAAAGCAGCTGGAGCTACCACGGGCTCCGGACAGGCTTATTTTCACTTGGAGAACACAGAAAACACACCAAGGTGCTGCTGCAAGCAAAGTTACAGAGGTTTCCCAGAGTGTTGCTTTTCTCGAGAAAAGAGCGCTTTACAGCGCTTTCTGGCTGCTAGAGACATGCAGAAAGAGCAAGTGTGGCAGAATGTGTTCCAAAGCAGCTGGAGCTACCACGGGCTCCGGACAGGCTTATTTTCACTTGGAGAACACAGAAAACACACCAAGGTGCTGCTGCAAGCAAAGTTACAGAGGTTTCCCAGAGTGTTGCTTTTCTCGAGAAAAGAGCGCTTTACAGCGCTTTCTGGCTGCTAGAGACATGCAGAAAGAGCAAGTGTGGCAGAATGTGTTCCAAAGCAGCTGGAGCTACCACGGGCTCCGGACAGGCTTATTTTCACTTGGAGAACACAGAAAACACACCAAGGTGCTGCTGCAAGCAAAGTTACAGAGGTTTCCCAGAGTGTTGCTTTTCTCGAGAAAAGAGCGCTTTACAGCGCTTTCTGGCTGCTAGAGACATGCAGAAAGAGCAAGTGTGGCAGAATGTGTTCCAAAGCAGCTGGAGCTACCACGGGCTCCGGACAGGCTTATTTTCACTTGGAGAACACAGAAAACACACCAAGGTGCTGCTGCAAGCAAAGTTACAGAGGTTTCCCAGAGTGTTGCTTTTCTCGAGAAAAGAGCGCTTTACAGCGCTTTCTGGCTGCTAGAGACATGCAGAAAGAGCAAGTGTGGCAGAATGTGTTCCAAAGCAGCTGGAGCTACCACGGGCTCCGGACAGGCTTATTTTCACTTGGAGAACACAGAAAACACACCAAGGTGCTGCTGCAAGCAAAGTTACAGAGGTTTCCCAGAGTGTTGCTTTTCTCGAGAAAAGAGCGCTTTACAGCGCTTTCTGGCTGCTAGAGACATGCAGAAAGAGCAAGTGTGGCAGAATGTGTTCCAAAGCAGCTGGAGCTACCACGGGCTCCGGACAGGCTTATTTTCACTTGGAGAACACAGAAAACACACCAAGGTGCTGCTGCAAGCAAAGTTACAGAGGTTTCCCAGAGTGTTGCTTTTCTCGAGAAAAGAGCGCTTTACAGCGCTTTCTGGCTGCTAGAGACATGCAGAAAGAGCAAGTGTGGCAGAATGTGTTCCAAAGCAGCTGGAGCTACCACGGGCTCCGGACAGGCTTATTTTCACTTGGAGAACACAGAAAACACACCAAGGTGCTGCTGCAAGCAAAGTTACAGAGGTTTCCCAGAGTGTTGCTTTTCTCGAGAAAAGAGCGCTTTACAGCGCTTTCTGGCTGCTAGAGACATGCAGAAAGAGCAAGTGTGGCAGAATGTGTTCCAAAGCAGCTGGAGCTACCACGGGCTCCGGACAGGCTTATTTTCACTTGGAGAACACAGAAAACACATCAAGGTGCTGCTGCAAGCAAAGTTACAGAGGTTTCCCAGAGTGTTGCTTTTCTCGAGAAAAGAGCGCTTTACAGCGCTTTCTGGCTGCTAGAGACATGCAGAAAGAGCAAGTGTGGCAGAATGTGTTCCAAAGCAGCTGGAGCTACCACGGGCTCCGGACAGGCTTATTTTCACTTGGAGAACACAGAAAACACACCAAGGTGCTGCTGCAAGCAAAGTTACAGAGGTTTCCCAGAGTGTTGCTTTTCTCGAGAAAAGAGCGCTTTACAGCGCTTTCTGGCTGCTAGAGACATGCAGAAAGAGCAAGTGTGGCAGAATGTGTTCCAAAGCAGCTGGAGCTACCACGGGCTCCGGACAGGCTTATTTTCACTTGGAGAACACAGAAAACACACCAAGGTGCTGCTGCAAGCAAAGTTACAGAGGTTTCCCAGAGTGTTGCTTTTCTCGAGAAAAGAGCGCTTTACAGCGCTTTCTGGCTGCTAGAGACATGCAGAAAGAGCAAGTGTGGCAGAATGTGTTCCAAAGCAGCTGGAGCTACCACGGGCTCCGGACAGGCTTATTTTCACTTGGAGAACACAGAAAACACACCAAGGTGCTGCTGCAAGCAAAGTTACAGAGGTTTCCCAGAGTGTTGCTTTTCTCGAGAAAAGAGCGCTTTACAGCGCTTTCTGGCTGCTAGAGACATGCAGAAAGAGCAAGTGTGGCAGAATGTGTTCCAAAGCAGCTGGAGCTACCACGGGCTCCGGACAGGCTTATTTTCACTTGGAGAACACAGAAAACACACCAAGGTGCTGCTGCAAGCAAAGTTACAGAGGTTTCCCAGAGTGTTGCTTTTCTCGAGAAAAGAGCGCTTTACAGCGCTTTCTGGCTGCTAGAGACATGCAGAAAGAGC
>NW_028154477.1:0-57052 GCF_965231275.1 Zosterops lateralis
GTGTTCTCCAAGTGAAAATAAGCCTGTCCGGAGCCCCGTGGTAGCTCCAGCTGCTTTGGAACACATTCTGCCACACTTGCTCTTTCTGCATGTCTCTAGCAGCCAGAAAGCGCTGTAAAGCGCTCTTTTGCCCGAGAAAAGCAACACTCTGGGGACCTCTGTAACTTTGCTTGCAGCAGCACCTTGGGGTGGTTTTCTGTGTTCTCCAAGTGAAAATAAGCCTGTCCGGAGCCCGTGGTAGCTCCAGCTGCTTTGGAACACATTCTGCCACACTTGCTCTTTCTGCATGTCTCTAGCAGCCAGAAAGCGCTGTAAAGCGCTCTTTTGCCCGAGAAAAGCAACACTCTGGGGGACCTCTGTAACTTTGCTTGCAGCAGCACCTTGGGGTGTTTTCTGTGTTCTCCAAGTGAAAATAAGCCTGTCCGGAGCCCGTGGTAGCTCCAGCTGCTTTGGAACACATTCTGCCACACTTGCTCTTTCTGCATGTCTCTAGCAGCCAGAAAGCGCTGTAAAGCGCTCTTTTGCCCGAGAAAAGCAACACTCTGGGGGACCTCTGTAACTTTGCTTGCAGCAGCACCTTGGGGTGTTTCTGTGTTCTCCAAGTGAAAATAAGCCTGTCCGGAGCCCGTGGTAGCTCCAGCTGCTTTGGAACACATTCTGCCACACTTGCTCTTTCTGCATGTCTCTAGCAGCCAGAAAGCGCTGTAAAGCGCTCTTTTGCCCGAGAAAAGCAACACTCTGGGGGACCTCTGTAACTTGCTTGCAGCAGCACCTTGGGGTGTTTTCTGTGTTCTCCAAGTGAAAATAAGCCTGTCCGGAGCCCGTGGTAGCTCCAGCTGCTTTGGAACACATTCTGCCACACTTGCTCTTTCTGCATGTCTCTAGCAGCCAGAAAGCGCTGTAAAGCGCTCTTTTGCCCGAGAAAAGCAACACTCTGGGGGACCTCTGTAACTTTGCTTGCAGCAGCACCTTGGGGTGTTTTCTGTGTTCTCCAAGTGAAAATAAGCCTGTCCGGAGCCCGTGGTAGCTCCAGCTGCTTTGGAACACATTCTGCCACACTTGCTCTTTCTGCATGTCTCTAGCAGCCAGAAAGCGCTGTAAAGCGCTCTTTTGCCCGAGAAAAGCAACACTCTGGGGGACCTCTGTAACTTTGCTTGCAGCAGCACCTTGGGGTGTTTTCTGTGTTCTCCAAGTGAAAATAAGCCTGTCCGGAGCCCGTGGTAGCTCCAGCTGCTTTGGAACACATTCTGCCACACTTGCTCTTTCTGCATGTCTCTAGCAGCCAGAAAGCGCTGTAAAGCGCTCTTTTGCCCGAGAAAAGCAACACTCTGGGGGACCTCTGTAACTTTGCTTGCAGCAGCACCTTGGGGTGTTTTCTGTGTTCTCCAAGTGAAAATAAGCCTGTCCGGAGCCCGTGGTAGCTCCAGCTGCTTTGGAACACATTCTGCCACACTTGCTCTTTCTGCATGTCTCTAGCAGCCAGAAAGCGCTGTAAAGCGCTCTTTTGCCCGAGAAAAGCAACACTCTGGGGGACCTCTGTAACTTTGCTTGCAGCAGCACCTTGGGGTGTTTTCTGTGTTCTCCAAGTGAAAATAAGCCTGTCCGGAGCCCGTGGTAGCTCCAGCTGCTTTGGAACACATTCTGCCACACTTGCTCTTTCTGCATGTCTCTAGCAGCCAGAAAGCGCTGTAAAGCGCTCTTTTGCCCGAGAAAAGCAACACTCTGGGGGACCTCTGTAACTTTGCTTGCAGCAGCACCTTGGGGTGTTTTCTGTGTTCTCCAAGTGAAAATAAGCCTGTCCGGAGCCCGTGGTAGCTCCAGCTGCTTTGGAACACATTCTGCCACACTTGCTCTTTCTGCATGTCTCTAGCAGCCAGAAAGCGCTGTAAAGCGCTCTTTTGCCCGAGAAAAGCAACACTCTGGGGGACCTCTGTAACTTTGCTTGCAGCAGCACCTTGGGGTGTTTTCTGTGTTCTCCAAGTGAAAATAAGCCTGTCCGGAGCCCGTGGTAGCTCCAGCTGCTTTGGAACACATTCTGCCACACTTGCTCTTTCTGCATGTCTCTAGCAGCCAGAAAGCGCTGTAAAGCGCTCTTTTGCCCGAGAAAAGCAACACTCTGGGGGACCTCTGTAACTTTGCTTGCAGCAGCACCTTGGGGTGTTTTCTGTGTTCTCCAAGTGAAAATAAGCCTGTCCGGAGCCCGTGGTAGCTCCAGCTGCTTTGGAACACATTCTGCCACACTTGCTGTTTCTGCATGTCTCTAGCAGCCAGAAAGCGCTGTAAAGCGCTCTTTTGCCCGAGAAAAGCAACACTCTGGGGGACCTCTGTAACTTTGCTTGCAGCAGCACCTTGGGGTGTTTTCTGTGTTCTCCAAGTGAAAATAAGCCTGTCCGGAGCCCGTGGTAGCTCCAGCTGCTTTGGAACACATTCTGCCACACTTGCTCTTTCTGCATGTCTCTAGCAGCCAGAAAGCGCTGTAAAGCGCTCTTTTGCCCGAGAAAAGCAACACTCTGGGGGACCTCTGTAACTTTGCTTGCAGCAGCACCTTGGGGTGTTTTCTGTGTTCTCCAAGTGAAAATAAGCCTGTCCGGAGCCAGGCCGTGGTCAGCTCCAGCTGCTTTGGAACACATTCTGCCACACTTGCTCTTTCTGCATGTCTCTAGCAGCCAGAAAGCGCTGTAAAGCGCTCTTTTGCCCGAGAAAAGCAACACTCTGGGGGACCTCTGTAACTTTGCTTGCAGCAGCACCTTGGGGTGTTTTCTGTGTTCTCCAAGTGAAAATAAGCCTGTCCGGAGCCCGTGGCTCGCTCCAGCTGCTTTGGAACACATTCTGCCACACTTGCTCTTTCTGCATGTCTCTAGCAGCCAGAAAGCGCTGTAAAGCGCTCTTTTGCCCGAGAAAAGCAACACTCTGGGGGACCTCTGTAACTTTGCTTGCAGCAGCACCTTGGGGTGTTTTCTGTGTTCTCCAAGTGAAAATAAGCCTGTCCGGAGCCCGTGGTCGCTCCAGCTGCTTTGGAACACGTTCTGCCACACTTGCTCTTTCTGCATGTCTCTAGCAGCCAGAAAGCGCTGTAAAGCGCTCTTTTGCCCGAGAAAAGCAACACTCTGGGGGACCTCTGTAACTTTGCTTGCAGCAGCACCTTGGGGTGTTTTCTGTGTTCTCCAAGTGAAAATAAGCCTGTCCGGAGCCCGTGGTAGCTCCAGCTGCTTTGGAACACATTCTGCCACACTTGCTGTTTCTGCATGTCTCTAGCAGCCAGAAAGCGCTGTAAAGCGCTCTTTTGCCCGAGAAAAGCAACACTCTGGGGGACCTCTGTAACTTTGCTTGCAGCAGCACCTTGGTGTGTTTTCTGTGTTCTCCAAGTGAAAATAAGCCTGTCCGGAGCCCGTGGTAGCTCCAGCTGCTTTGGAACACATTCTGCCACACTTGCTGTTTCTGCATGTCTCTAGCAGTCAGAAAGCGCTGTAAAGCGCTCTTTTGCCCGAGAAAAGCAACACTCTGGGGGACCTCTGTAACTTTGCTTGCAGCAGCACCTTGGGGTGTTTTCTGTGTTCTCCAAGTGAAAATAAGCCTGTCCGGAGCCCGTGGTAGCTCCAGCTGCTTTGGAACACATTCTGCCACACTTGCTCTTTCTGCATGTCTCTAGCAGCCAGAAAGCGCTGTAAAGCGCTCTTTTGCCCGAGAAAAGCAACACTCTGGGGGACCTCTGTAACTTTGCTTGCAGCAGCACCTTGGGGTGTTTTCTGTGTTCTCCAAGTGAAAATAAGCCTGTCCGGAGCCCGTGGTAGCTCCAGCTGCTTTGGAACACATTCTGCCACACTTGCTCTTTCTGCATGTCTCTAGCAGCCAGAAAGCGCTGTAAAGCGCTCTTTTGCCCGAGAAAAGCAACACTCTGGGGGACCTCTGTAACTTTGCTTGCAGCAGCACCTTGGTGTGTTTTCTGTGTTCTCCAAGTGAAAATAAGCCTGTCCGGAGCCCGTGGTAGCTCCAGCTGCTTTGGAAACACATTCTGCCACACTTGCTGTTTCTGCATGTCTCTAGCAGCCAGAAAGCGCTGTAAAGCGCTCTTTTGCCCGAGAAAAGCAACACTCTGGGGGACCTCTGTAACTTTGCTTGCAGCAGCACCTTGGGGTGTTTTCTGTGTTCTCCAAGTGAAAATAAGCCTGTCCGGAGCCCGTGGTAGCTCCAGCTGCTTTGGAACACATTCTGCCACACTTGCTCTTTCTGCATGTCTCTAGCAGCCAGAAAGCGCTGTAAAGCGCTCTTTTGCCCGAGAAAAGCAACACTCTGGGGGACCTCTGTAACTTTGCTTGCAGCAGCACCTTGGGGTGTTTTCTGTGTTCTCCAAGTGAAAATAAGCCTGTCCGGAGCCCGTGGTAGCTCCAGCTGCTTTGGAACACATTCTGCCACACTTGCTCTTTCTGCATGTCTCTAGCAGCCAGAAAGCGCTGTAAAGCGCTCTTTTGCCCGAGAAAAGCAACACTCTGGGGGACCTCTGTAACTTTGCTTGCAGCAGCACCTTGGGGTGTTTTCTGTGTTCTCCAAGTGAAAATAAGCCTGTCCGGAGCCCGTGGTAGCTCCAGCTGCTTTGGAACACATTCTGCCACACTTGCTCTTTCTGCATGTCTCTAGCAGCCAGAAAGCGCTGTAAAGCGCTCTTTTGCCCGAGAAAAGCAACACTCTGGGGGACCTCTGTAACTTTGCTTGCAGCAGCACCTTGGGGTGTTTTCTGTGTTCTCCAAGTGAAAATAAGCCTGTCCGGAGCCCGTGGTAGCTCCAGCTGCTTTGGAACACATTCTGCCACACTTGCTCTTTCTGCATGTCTCTAGCAGCCAGAAAGCGCTGTAAAGCGCTCTTTTGCCCGAGAAAAGCAACACTCTGGGGGACCTCTGTAACTTTGCTTGCAGCAGCACCTTGGGGTGTTTTCTGTGTTCTCCAAGTGAAAATAAGCCTGTCCGGAGCCCGTGGTAGCTCCAGCTGCTTTGGAACACATTCTGCCACACTTGCTCTTTCTGCATGTCTCTAGCAGCCAGAAAGCGCTGTAAAGCGCTCTTTTGCCCGAGAAAAGCAACACTCTGGTGGACCTCTGTAACTTTGCTTGCAGCAGCACCTTGGGGTGTTTTCTGTGTTCTCCAAGTGAAAATAAGCCTGTCCGGAGCCCGTGGTAGCTCCAGCTGCTTTGGAACACATTCTGCCACACTTGCTCTTTCTGCATGTCTCTAGCAGCCAGAAAGCGCTGTAAAGCGCTCTTTTGCCCGAGAAAAGCAACACTCTGGGGGACCTCTGTAACTTTGCTTGCAGCAGCACCTTGGGGTGTTTTCTGTGTTCTCCAAGTGAAAATAAGCCTGTCCGGAGCCCGTGGCAGCGCCAGCTGCTTTGGAACATACTCGACGCTGCTGTCTCTAGCAGCCAGAAAGTGCTGTAAAGCGCTCTTTTGCCCGAGAAAAGCAACACTCTGGGGGACCTCTGTAACTTTGCTTGCAGCAGCACCTTGGGTGTTTTCTGTGTTCTCCAAGTGAAAATAAGCCTGTCCGGAGCCCGTGGCAGCGCCAGCTGCTTTGGAACCACATTCTGCCACACTTGCTGTTTCTGCATGTCTCTAGCAGCCAGAAAGCGCTGTAAAGCGCTCTTTTGCCCGAGAAAAGCAACACTCTGGGGGACCTCTGTAACTTTGCTTGCAGCAGCACCTTGGGGTGTTTTCTGTGTTCTCCAAGTGAAAATAAGCCTGTCCGGAGCCCGTGGTAGCTCCAGCTGCTTTGGAACACATTCTGCCACACTTGCTCTTTCTGCATGTCTCTAGCAGCCAGAAAGCGCTGTAAAGCGCTCTTTTGCCCGAGAAAAGCAACACTCTGGGGGACCTCTGTAACTTTGCTTGCAGCAGCACCTTGGGGTGTTTTCTGTGTTCTCCAAGTGAAAATAAGCCTGTCCGGAGCCCGTGGTAGCTCCAGCTGCTTTGGAACACATTCTGCCACACTTGCTCTTTCTGCATGTCTCTAGCAGCCAGAAAGCGCTGTAAAGCGCTCTTTTGCCCGAGAAAAGCAACACTCTGGGGGACCTCTGTAACTTTGCTTGCAGCAGCACCTTGGGGTGTTTTCTGTGTTCTCCAAGTGAAAATAAGCCTGTCCGGAGCCCGTGGTAGCTCCAGCTGCTTTGGAACACATTCTGCCACACTTGCTCTTTCTGCATGTCTCTAGCAGCCAGAAAGCGCTGTAAAGCGCTCTTTTCCCCGAGAAAAGCAACACTCTGGGGGACCTCTGTAACTTTGCTTGCAGCAGCACCTTGGGGTGTTTTCTGTGTTCTCCAAGTGAAAATAAGCCTGTCCGGAGCCCGTGGCAGCTCCAGCTGCTTTGGAACACATTCTGCCACACTTGCTCTTTCTGCATGTCTCTAGCAGCCAGAAAGCGCTGTAAAGCGCTCTTTTGCCCGAGAAAAGCAACACTCTGGGGGACCTCTGTAACTTTGCTTGCAGCAGCACCTTGGGGTGTTTTCTGTGTTCTCCAAGTGAAAATAAGCCTGTCCGGAGCCCGTGGTAGCTCCAGCTGCTTTGGAACACATTCTGCCACACTTGCTCTTTCTGCATGTCTCTAGCAGCCAGAAAGCGCTGTAAAGCGCTCTTTTGCCCGAGAAAAGCAACACTCTGGGGGACCTCTGTAACTTTGCTTGCAGCAGCACCTTGGGGTGTTTTCTGTGTTCTCCAAGTGAAAATAAGCCTGTCCGGAGCCCGTGGTAGCTCCAGCTGCTTTGGAACACATTCTGCCACACTTGCTCTTTCTGCATGTCTCTAGCAGCCAGAAAGCGCTGTAAAGCGCTCTTTTGCCCGAGAAAAGCAACACTCTGGGGGACCTCTGTAACTTTGCTTGCAGCAGCACCTTGGGGTGTTTTCTGTGTTCTCCAAGTGAAAATAAGCCTGTCCGGAGCCCGTGGTAGCTCCAGCTGCTTTGGAACACATTCTGCCACACTTGCTGTTTCTGCATGTCTCTAGCAGCCAGAAAGCGCTGTAAAGCGCTCTTTTGCCCGAGAAAAGCAACACTCTGGGGGACCTCTGTAACTTTGCTTGCAGCAGCACCTTGGGGTGTTTTCTGTGTTCTCCAAGTGAAAATAAGCCTGTCCGGAGCCCGTGGTAGCTCCAGCTGCTTTGGAACACATTCTGCCACACTTGCTGTTTCTGCATGTCTCTAGCAGCCAGAAAGCGCTGTAAAGCGCTCTTTTGCCCGAGAAAAGCAACACTCTGGGGGACCTCTGTAACTTTGCTTGCAGCAGCACCTTGGGGTGTTTTCTGTGTTCTCCAAGTGAAAATAAGCCTGTCCGGAGCCCGTGGTAGCTCCAGCTGCTTTGGAACACATTCTGCCACACTTGCTGCTTTCTGCATGTCTCTAGCAGCCAGAAAGCGCTGTAAAGCGCTCTTTTGCCCGAGAAAAGCAACACTCTGGGGGACCTCTGTAACTTTGCTTGCAGCAGCACCTTGGGGTGTTTTCTGTGTTCTCCAAGTGAAAATAAGCCTGTCCGGAGCCCGTGGTAGCTCCAGCTGCTTTGGAACACATTCTGCCACACTTGCTCTTTCTGCATGTCTCTAGCAGCCAGAAAGCGCTGTAAAGCGCTCTTTTGCCCGAGAAAAGCAACACTCTGGGGGACCTCTGTAACTTTGCTTGCAGCAGCACCTTGGGGTGTTTTCTGTGTTCTCCAAGTGAAAATAAGCCTGTCCGGAGCCCGTGGTAGCTCCAGCTGCTTTGGAACACATTCTGCCACACTTGCTCTTTCTGCATGTCTCTAGCAGCCAGAAAGCGCTGTAAAGCGCTCTTTTGCCCGAGAAAAGCAACACTCTGGGGGACCTCTGTAACTTTGCTTGCAGCAGCACCTTGGGGTGTTTTCTGTGTTCTCCAAGTGAAAATAAGCCTGTCCGGAGCCCGTGGTCGCTCCAGCTGCTTTGGAACACATTCTGCCACACTTGCTCTTTCTGCATGTCTCTAGCAGCCAGAAAGCGCTGTAAAGCGCTCTTTTGCCCGAGAAAAGCAACACTCTGGGGGACCTCTGTAACTTTGCTTGCAGCAGCACCTTGGGGTGTTTTCTGTGTTCTCCAAGTGAAAATAAGCCTGTCCGGAGCCCGTGGTAGCTCCAGCTGCTTTGGAACACATTCTGCCACACTTGCTCTTTCTGCATGTCTCTAGCAGCCAGAAAGCGCTGTAAAGCGCTCTTTTGCCCGAGAAAAGCAACACTCTGGGGGACCTCTGTAACTTTGCTTGCAGCAGCACCTTGGGGTGTTTTCTGTGTTCTCCAAGTGAAAATAAGCCTGTCCGGAGCCCGTGGTAGCTCCAGCTGCTTTGGAACACATTCTGCCACACTTGCTCTTTCTGCATGTCTCTAGCAGCCAGAAAGCGCTGTAAAGCGCTCTTTTGCCCGAGAAAAGCAACACTCTGGGGGACCTCTGTAACTTTGCTTGCAGCAGCACCTTGGGGTGTTTTCTGTGTTCTCCAAGTGAAAATAAGCCTGTCCGGAGCCCGTGGTAGCTCCAGCTGCTTTGGAACACATTCTGCCACACTTGCTCTTTCTGCATGTCTCTAGCAGCCAGAAAGCGCTGTAAAGCGCTCTTTTGCCCGAGAAAAGCAACACTCTGGGGGACCTCTGTAACTTTGCTTGCAGCAGCACCTTGGGGTGTTTTCTGTGTTCTCCAAGTGAAAATAAGCCTGTCCGGAGCCCGTGGCAGCGCCAGCTGCTTTGGAACACATTCTGCCAACACTTGCTGTTTCTGCATGTCTCTAGCAGCCAGAAAGCGCTGTAAAGCGCTCTTTTGCCCGAGAAAAGCAACACTCTGGGGGACCTCTGTAACTTTGCTTGCAGCAGCACCTTGGGGTGTTTTCTGTGTTCTCCAAGTGAAAATAAGCCTGTCCGGAGCCCGTGGTCGCTCCAGCTGCTTTGGAACACATTCTGCCACACTTGCTCTTTCTGCATGTCTCTAGCAGCCAGAAAGCGCTGTAAAGCGCTCTTTTGCCCGAGAAAAGCAACACTCTGGGGGACCTCTGTAACTTTGCTTGCAGCAGCACCTTGGGGTGTTTTCTGTGTTCTCCAAGTGAAAATAAGCCTGTCCGGAGCCCGTGGTAGCTCCAGCTGCTTTGGAACACATTCTGCCACACTTGCTCTTTCTGCATGTCTCTAGCAGCCAGAAAGCGCTGTAAAGCGCTCTTTTGCCCGAGAAAAGCAACACTCTGGGGGACCTCTGTAACTTTGCTTGCAGCAGCACCTTGGGGTGTTTTCTGTGTTCTCCAAGTGAAAATAAGCCTGTCCGGAGCCCGTGGTAGCTCCAGCTGCTTTGGAACACATTCTGCCACACTTGCTCTTTCTGCATGTCTCTAGCAGCCAGAAAGCGCTGTAAAGCGCTCTTTTGCCCGAGAAAAGCAACACTCTGGGGGACCTCTGTAACTTTGCTTGCAGCAGCACCTTGGGGTGTTTTCTGTGTTCTCCAAGTGAAAATAAGCCTGTCCGGAGCCCGTGGCAGCTCCAGCTGCTTTGGAACACATTCTGCCACACTTGCTCTTTCTGCATGTCTCTAGCAGCCAGAAAGCGCTGTAAAGCGCTCTTTTGCCCGAGAAAAGCAACACTCTGGGGGACCTCTGTAACTTTGCTTGCAGCAGCACCTTGGGGTGTTTTCTGTGTTCTCCAAGTGAAAATAAGCCTGTCCGGAGCCCGTGGTCGCTCCAGCTGCTTTGGAACACATTCTGCCACACTTGCTCTTTCTGCATGTCTCTAGCAGCCAGAAAGCGCTGTAAAGCGCTCTTTTGCCCGAGAAAAGCAACACTCTGGGGGACCTCTGTAACTTTGCTTGCAGCAGCACCTTGGGGTGTTTTCTGTGTTCTCCAAGTGAAAATAAGCCTGTCCGGAGCCCGTGGTAGCTCCAGCTGCTTTGGAACACATTCTGCCACACTTGCTCTTTCTGCATGTCTCTAGCAGCCAGAAAGCGCTGTAAAGCGCTCTTTTGCCCGAGAAAAGCAACACTCTGGGGGACCTCTGTAACTTTGCTTGCAGCAGCACCTTGGGGTGTTTTCTGTGTTCTCCAAGTGAAAATAAGCCTGTCCGGAGCCCGTGGTAGCTCCAGCTGCTTTGGAACACATTCTGCCACACTTGCTCTTTCTGCATGTCTCTAGCAGCCAGAAAGCGCTGTAAAGCGCTCTTTTGCCCGAGAAAAGCAACACTCTGGGGGACCTCTGTAACTTTGCTTGCAGCAGCACCTTGGGGTGTTTTCTGTGTTCTCCAAGTGAAAATAAGCCTGTCCGGAGCCCGTGGTAGCTCCAGCTGCTTTGGAACACATTCTGCCACACTTGCTCTTTCTGCATGTCTCTAGCAGCCAGAAAGCGCTGTAAAGCGCTCTTTTGCCCGAGAAAAGCAACACTCTGGGGGACCTCTGTAACTTTGCTTGCAGCAGCACCTTGGGGTGTTTTCTGTGTTCTCCAAGTGAAAATAAGCCTGTCCGGAGCCCGTGGTAGCTCCAGCTGCTTTGGAACACATTCTGCCACACTTGCTCTTTCTGCATGTCTCTAGCAGCCAGAAAGCGCTGTAAAGCGCTCTTTTGCCCGAGAAAAGCAACACTCTGGGGGACCTCTGTAACTTTGCTTGCAGCAGCACCTTGGGGTGTTTTCTGTGTTCTCCAAGTGAAAATAAGCCTGTCCGGAGCCCGTGGCAGCTCCAGCTGCTTTGGAACACATTCTGCCACACTTGCTGTTTCTGCATGTCTCTAGCAGCCAGAAAGCGCTGTAAAGCGCTCTTTTGCCCGAGAAAAGCAACACTCTGGGGGACCTCTGTAACTTTGCTTGCAGCAGCACCTTGGGGTGTTTTCTGTGTTCTCCAAGTGAAAATAAGCCTGTCCGGAGCCCGTGGTAGCTCCAGCTGCTTTGGAACACATTCTGCCACACTTGCTCTTTCTGCATGTCTCTAGCAGCCAGAAAGCGCTGTAAAGCGCTCTTTTGCCCGAGAAAAGCAACACTCTGGGGGACCTCTGTAACTTTGCTTGCAGCAGCACCTTGGGGTGTTTTCTGTGTTCTCCAAGTGAAAATAAGCCTGTCCGGAGCCCGTGGTAGCTCCAGCTGCTTTGGAACACATTCTGCCACACTTGCTCTTTCTGCATGTCTCTAGCAGCCAGAAAGCGCTGTAAAGCGCTCTTTTGCCCGAGAAAAGCAACACTCTGGGGGACCTCTGTAACTTTGCTTGCAGCAGCACCTTGGGGTGTTTTCTGTGTTCTCCAAGTGAAAATAAGCCTGTCCGGAGCCCGTGGTAGCTCCAGCTGCTTTGGAACACATTCTGCCACACTTGCTCTTTCTGCATGTCTCTAGCAGCCAGAAAGCGCTGTAAAGCGCTCTTTTGCCCGAGAAAAGCAACACTCTGGGGGACCTCTGTAACTTTGCTTGCAGCAGCACCTTGGGGTGTTTTCTGTGTTCTCCAAGTGAAAATAAGCCTGTCCGGAGCCCGTGGTCGCTCCAGCTGCTTTGGAACACATTCTGCCACACTTGCTCTTTCTGCATGTCTCTAGCAGCCAGAAAGCGCTGTAAAGCGCTCTTTTGCCCGAGAAAAGCAACACTCTGGGGGACCTCTGTAACTTTGCTTGCAGCAGCACCTTGGGGTGTTTTCTGTGTTCTCCAAGTGAAAATAAGCCTGTCCGGAGCCCGTGGTCGCTCCAGCTGCTTTGGAACACATTCTGCCACACTTGCTCTTTCTGCATGTCTCTAGCAGCCAGAAAGCGCTGTAAAGCGCTCTTTTGCCCGAGAAAAGCAACACTCTGGGGGACCTCTGTAACTTTGCTTGCAGCAGCACCTTGGGGTGTTTTCTGTGTTCTCCAAGTGAAAATAAGCCTGTCCGGAGCCCGTGGTAGCTCCAGCTGCTTTGGAACACATTCTGCCACACTTGCTCTTTCTGCATGTCTCTAGCAGCCAGAAAGCGCTGTAAAGCGCTCTTTTGCCCGAGAAAAGCAACACTCTGGGGGACCTCTGTAACTTTGCTTGCAGCAGCACCTTGGGGTGTTTTCTGTGTTCTCCAAGTGAAAATAAGCCTGTCCGGAGCCCGTGGTAGCTCCAGCTGCTTTGGAACACATTCTGCCACACTTGCTCTTTCTGCATGTCTCTAGCAGCCAGAAAGCGCTGTAAAGCGCTCTTTTGCCCGAGAAAAGCAACACTCTGGGGGACCTCTGTAACTTTGCTTGCAGCAGCACCTTGGGGTGTTTTCTGTGTTCTCCAAGTGAAAATAAGCCTGTCCGGAGCCCGTGGTAGCTCCAGCTGCTTTGGAACACATTCTGCCACACTTGCTGTTTCTGCATGTCTCTAGCAGCCAGAAAGCGCTGTAAAGCGCTCTTTTGCCCGAGAAAAGCAACACTCTGGGGGACCTCTGTAACTTTGCTTGCAGCAGCACCTTGGGGTGTTTTCTGTGTTCTCCAAGTGAAAATAAGCCTGTCCGGAGCCCGTGGTAGCTCCAGCTGCTTTGGAACACATTCTGCCACACTTGCTCTTTCTGCATGTCTCTAGCAGCCAGAAAGCGCTGTAAAGCGCTCTTTTGCCCGAGAAAAGCAACACTCTGGGGGACCTCTGTAACTTTGCTTGCAGCAGCACCTTGGGGTGTTTTCTGTGTTCTCCAAGTGAAAATAAGCCTGTCCGGAGCCCGTGGTAGCTCCAGCTGCTTTGGAACACATTCTGCCACACTTGCTCTTTCTGCATGTCTCTAGCAGCCAGAAAGCGCTGTAAAGCGCTCTTTTGCCCGAGAAAAGCAACACTCTGGGGGACCTCTGTAACTTTGCTTGCAGCAGCACCTTGGGGTGTTTTCTGTGTTCTCCAAGTGAAAATAAGCCTGTCCGGAGCCCGTGGTAGCTCCAGCTGCTTTGGAACACATTCTGCCACACTTGCTCTTTCTGCATGTCTCTAGCAGCCAGAAAGCGCTGTAAAGCGCTCTTTTGCCCGAGAAAAGCAACACTCTGGGGGACCTCTGTAACTTTGCTTGCAGCAGCACCTTGGGGTGTTTTCTGTGTTCTCCAAGTGAAAATAAGCCTGTCCGGAGCCCGTGGTAGCTCCAGCTGCTTTGGAACACATTCTGCCACACTTGCTCTTTCTGCATGTCTCTAGCAGCCAGAAAGCGCTGTAAAGCGCTCTTTTGCCCGAGAAAAGCAACACTCTGGGGGACCTCTGTAACTTTGCTTGCAGCAGCACCTTGGGGTGTTTTCTGTGTTCTCCAAGTGAAAATAAGCCTGTCCGGAGCCCGTGGTAGCTCCAGCTGCTTTGGAACACATTCTGCCACACTTGCTCTTTCTGCATGTCTCTAGCAGCCAGAAAGCGCTGTAAAGCGCTCTTTTGCCCGAGAAAAGCAACACTCTGGGGGACCTCTGTAACTTTGCTTGCAGCAGCACCTTGGGGTGTTTTCTGTGTTCTCCAAGTGAAAATAAGCCTGTCCGGAGCCCGTGGTAGCTCCAGCTGCTTTGGAACACATTCTGCCACACTTGCTCTTTCTGCATGTCTCTAGCAGCCAGAAAGCGCTGTAAAGCGCTCTTTTGCCCGAGAAAAGCAACACTCTGGGGGACCTCTGTAACTTTGCTTGCAGCAGCACCTTGGGGTGTTTTCTGTGTTCTCCAAGTGAAAATAAGCCTGTCCGGAGCCCGTGGTAGCTCCAGCTGCTTTGGAACACATTCTGCCACACTTGCTGTTTCTGCATGTCTCTAGCAGCCAGAAAGCGCTGTAAAGCGCTCTTTTGCCCGAGAAAAGCAACACTCTGGGGGACCTCTGTAACTTTGCTTGCAGCAGCACCTTGGGGTGTTTTCTGTGTTCTCCAAGTGAAAATAAGCCTGTCCGGAGCCCGTGGTAGCTCCAGCTGCTTTGGAACACATTCTGCCACACTTGCTCTTTCTGCATGTCTCTAGCAGCCAGAAAGCGCTGTAAAGCGCTCTTTTGCCCGAGAAAAGCAACACTCTGGGGGACCTCTGTAACTTTGCTTGCAGCAGCACCTTGGGGTGTTTTCTGTGTTCTCCAAGTGAAAATAAGCCTGTCCGGAGCCCGTGGTAGCTCCAGCTGCTTTGGAACACATTCTGCCACACTTGCTCTTTCTGCATGTCTCTAGCAGCCAGAAAGCGCTGTAAAGCGCTCTTTTGCCCGAGAAAAGCAACACTCTGGGGGACCTCTGTAACTTTGCTTGCAGCAGCACCTTGGGGTGTTTTCTGTGTTCTCCAAGTGAAAATAAGCCTGTCCGGAGCCCGTGGTAGCTCCAGCTGCTTTGGAACACATTCTGCCACACTTGCTCTTTCTGCATGTCTCTAGCAGCCAGAAAGCGCTGTAAAGCGCTCTTTTGCCCGAGAAAAGCAACACTCTGGGGGACCTCTGTAACTTTGCTTGCAGCAGCACCTTGGGGTGTTTTCTGTGTTCTCCAAGTGAAAATAAGCCTGTCCGGAGCCCGTGGTAGCTCCAGCTGCTTTGGAACACATTCTGCCACACTTGCTCTTTCTGCCATGTCTCTAGCAGCCAGAAAGCGCTGTAAAGCGCTCTTTTGCCCGAGAAAAGCAACACTCTGGGGGACCTCTGTAACTTTGCTTGCAGCAGCACCTTGGTGTGTTTTCTGTGTTCTCCAAGTGAAAATAAGCCTGTCCGGAGCCCGTGGTAGCTCCAGCTGCTTTGGAACACATTCTGCCACACTTGCTCTTTCTGCATGTCTCTAGCAGCCAGAAAGCGCTGTAAAGCGCTCTTTTGCCCGAGAAAAGCAACACTCTGGGGGACCTCTGTAACTTTGCTTGCAGCAGCACCTTGGGGTGTTTTCTGTGTTCTCCAAGTGAAAATAAGCCTGTCCGGAGCCCGTGGTAGCTCCAGCTGCTTTGGAACACATTCTGCCACACTTGCTCTTTCTGCATGTCTCTAGCAGCCAGAAAGCGCTGTAAAGCGCTCTTTTGCCCGAGAAAAGCAACACTCTGGGGGACCTCTGTAACTTTGCTTGCAGCAGCACCTTGGGGTGTTTTCTGTGTTCTCCAAGTGAAAATAAGCCTGTCCGGAGCCCGTGGTAGCTCCAGCTGCTTTGGAACACATTCTGCCACACTTGCTGTTTCTGCATGTCTCTAGCAGCCAGAAAGCGCTGTAAAGCGCTCTTTTGCCCGAGAAAAGCAACACTCTGGGGGACCTCTGTAACTTTGCTTGCAGCAGCACCTTGGGGTGTTTTCTGTGTTCTCCAAGTGAAAATAAGCCTGTCCGGAGCCCGTGGTAGCTCCAGCTGCTTTGGAACACATTCTGCCACACTTGCTCTTTCTGCATGTCTCTAGCAGCCAGAAAGCGCTGTAAAGCGCTCTTTTGCCCGAGAAAAGCAACACTCTGGGGGACCTCTGTAACTTTGCTTGCAGCAGCACCTTGGGGTGTTTTCTGTGTTCTCCAAGTGAAAATAAGCCTGTCCGGAGCCCGTGGTAGCTCCAGCTGCTTTGGAACACATTCTGCCACACTTGCTCTTTCTGCATGTCTCTAGCAGCCAGAAAGCGCTGTAAAGCGCTCTTTTGCCCGAGAAAAGCAACACTCTGGGGGACCTCTGTAACTTTGCTTGCAGCAGCACCTTGGGGTGTTTTCTGTGTTCTCCAAGTGAAAATAAGCCTGTCCAGAGCCCGTGGTAGCTCCAGCTGCTTTGGAACACATTCTGCCACACTTGCTGTTTCTGCATGTCTCTAGCAGCCAGAAAGCGCTGTAAAGCGCTCTTTTGCCCGAGAAAAGCAACACTCTGGGGGACCTCTGTAACTTTGCTTGCAGCAGCACCTTGGGGTGTTTTCTGTGTTCTCCAAGTGAAAATAAGCCTGTCCGGAGCCCGTGGTAGCTCCAGCTGCTTTGGAACACATTCTGCCACACTTGCTCTTTCTGCATGTCTCTAGCAGCCAGAAAGCGCTGTAAAGCGCTCTTTTGCCCGAGAAAAGCAACACTCTGGGGGACCTCTGTAACTTTGCTTGCAGCAGCACCTTGGTGTGTTTTCTGTGTTCTCCAAGTGAAAATAAGCCTGTCCGGAGCCCGTGGTCGCTCCAGCTGCTTTGGAACACATTCTGCCACACTTGCTGTTTCTGCATGTCTCTAGCAGCCAGAAAGCGCTGTAAAGCGCTCTTTTGCCCAAGAAAAGCAACACTCTGGGGGACCTCTGTAACTTTGCTTGCAGCAGCACCTTGGGGTGTTTTCTGTGTTCTCCAAGTGAAAATAAGCCTGTCCGGAGCCCGTGGTAGCTCCAGCTGCTTTGGAACACATTCTGCCACACTTGCTCTTTCTGCATGTCTCTAGCAGCCAGAAAGCGCTGTAAAGCGCTCTTTTGCCCGAGAAAAGCAACACTCTGGGGGACCTCTGTAACTTTGCTTGCAGCAGCACCTTGGGGTGTTTTCTGTGTTCTCCAAGTGAAAATAAGCCTGTCCGGAGCCCGTGGTAGCTCCAGCTGCTTTGGAACACATTCTGCCACACTTGCTCTTTCTGCATGTCTCTAGCAGCCAGAAAGCGCTGTAAAGCGCTCTTTTGCCCGAGAAAAGCAACACTCTGGGGGACCTCTGTAACTTTGCTTGCAGCAGCACCTTGGGGTGTTTTCTGTGTTCTCCAAGTGAAAATAAGCCTGTCCGGAGCCCGTGGTAGCTCCAGCTGCTTTGGAACACATTCTGCCACACTTGCTGTTTCTGCATGTCTCTAGCAGCCAGAAAGCGCTGTAAAGCGCTCTTTTGCCCGAGAAAAGCAACACTCTGGGGGACCTCTGTAACTTTGCTTGCAGCAGCACCTTGGTGTGTTTTCTGTGTTCTCCAAGTGAAAATAAGCCTGTCCGGAGCCCGTGGTAGCTCCAGCTGCTTTGGAACACATTCTGCCACACTTGCTCTTTCTGCATGTCTCTAGCAGCCAGAAAGCGCTGTAAAGCGCTCTTTTGCCCGAGAAAAGCAACACTCTGGGGGACTTCTGTAACTTTGCTTGCAGCAGCACCTTGGGCTGTTTTCTGTGTTCTCCAAGTGAAAATAAGCCTGTCCGGAGCCCGTGGTCGCTCCAGCTGCTTTGGAACACATTCTGCCACACTTGCTCTTTCTGCATGTCTCTAGCAGCCAGAAAGCGCTGTAAAGCGCTCTTTTGCCCGAGAAAAGCAACACTCTGGGGGACCTCTGTAACTTTGCTTGCAGCAGCACCTTGGGGTGTTTTCTGTGTTCTCCAAGTGAAAATAAGCCTGTCCGGAGCCCGTGGTAGCTCCAGCTGCTTTGGAACACATTCTGCCACACTTGCTGTTTCTGCATGTCTCTAGCAGCCAGAAAGCGCTGTAAAGCGCTCTTTTGCCCGAGAAAAGCAACACTCTGGGGGACCTCTGTAACTTTGCTTGCAGCAGCACCTTGGGGTGTTTTCTGTGTTCTCCAAGTGAAAATAAGCCTGTCCGGAGCCCGTGGTAGCTCCAGCTGCTTTGGAACACATTCTGCCACACTTGCTCTTTCTGCATGTCTCTAGCAGCCAGAAAGCGCTGTAAAGCGCTCTTTTGCCCGAGAAAAGCAACACTCTGGGGGACCTCTGTAACTTTGCTTGCAGCAGCACCTTGGGGTGTTTTCTGTGTTCTCCAAGTGAAAATAAGCCTGTCCGGAGCCCGTGGTAGCTCCAGCTGCTTTGGAACACATTCTGCCACACTTGCTCTTTCTGCATGTCTCTAGCAGCCAGAAAGCGCTGTAAAGCGCTCTTTTGCCCGAGAAAAGCAACACTCTGGGGGACCTCTGTAACTTTGCTTGCAGCAGCACCTTGGGGTGTTTTCTGTGTTCTCCAAGTGAAAATAAGCCTGTCCAGAGCCCGTGGTAGCTCCAGCTGCTTTGGAACACATTCTGCCACACTTGCTGTTTCTGCATGTCTCTAGCAGCCAGAAAGCGCTGTAAAGCGCTCTTTTGCCCGAGAAAAGCAACACTCTGGGGGACCTCTGTAACTTTGCTTGCAGCAGCACCTTGGGGTGTTTTCTGTGTTCTCCAAGTGAAAATAAGCCTGTCCGGAGCCCGTGGTAGCTCCAGCTGCTTTGGAACACATTCTGCCACACTTGCTCTTTCTGCATGTCTCTAGCAGCCAGAAAGCGCTGTAAAGCGCTCTTTTGCCCGAGAAAAGCAACACTCTGGGGGACCTCTGTAACTTTGCTTGCAGCAGCACCTTGGTGTGTTTTCTGTGTTCTCAAGTGAAAATAAGCCTGTCCGGAGCCCGTGGTCGCTCCAGCTGCTTTGGAACACATTCTGCCACACTTGCTGTTTCTGCATGTCTCTAGCAGCCAGAAAGCGCTGTAAAGCGCTCTTTTGCCCAAGAAAAGCAACACTCTGGGGGACCTCTGTAACTTTGCTTGCAGCAGCACCTTGGGGTGTTTTCTGTGTTCTCCAAGTGAAAATAAGCCTGTCCGGAGCCCGTGGTAGCTCCAGCTGCTTTGGAACACATTCTGCCACACTTGCTCTTTCTGCATGTCTCTAGCAGCCAGAAAGCGCTGTAAAGCGCTCTTTTGCCCGAGAAAAGCAACACTCTGGGGGACCTCTGTAACTTTGCTTGCAGCAGCACCTTGGGGTGTTTTCTGTGTTCTCCAAGTGAAAATAAGCCTGTCCGGAGCCCGTGGCAGCGCCAGCTGCTTTGGAACACATTCTGCCACACTTGCTCTTTCTGCATGTCTCTAGCAGCCAGAAAGCGCTGTAAAGCGCTCTTTTGCCCGAGAAAAGCAACACTCTGGGGGACCTCTGTAACTTTGCTTGCAGCAGCACCTTGGGGTGTTTTCTGTGTTCTCCAAGTGAAAATAAGCCTGTCCGGAGCCCGTGGTAGCTCCAGCTGCTTTGGAACACATTCTGCCACACTTGCTCTTTCTGCATGTCTCTAGCAGCCAGAAAGCGCTGTAAAGCGCTCTTTTGCCCGAGAAAAGCAACACTCTGGGGGACCTCTGTAACTTTGCTTGCAGCAGCACCTTGGGGTGTTTTCTGTGTTCTCCAAGTGAAAATAAGCCTGTCCGGAGCCCGTGGCAGCGCCAGCTGCTTTGGAACACATTCTGCCACACTTGCTCTTTCTGCATGTCTCTAGCAGCCAGAAAGCGCTGTAAAGCGCTCTTTTGCCCGAGAAAAGCAACACTCTGGGGGACCTCTGTAACTTTGCTTGCAGCAGCACCTTGGGGTGTTTTCTGTGTTCTCCAAGTGAAAATACGCCTGTCCGGAGCCCGTGGTCGCTCCAGCTGCTTTGGAACACGTTCTGCCACACTTGCTCTTTCTGCATGTCTCTAGCAGCCAGAAAGCGCTGTAAAGCGCTCTTTTGCCCGAGAAAAGCAACACTCTGGGGGACCTCTGTAACTTTGCTTGCAGCAGCACCTTGGGGTGTTTTCTGTGTTCTCCAAGTGAAAATAAGCCTGTCCGGAGCCCGTGGTCGCTCCAGCTGCTTTGGAACACGTTCTGCCACACTTGCTCTTTCTGCATGTCTCTAGCAGCCAGAAAGCGCTGTAAAGCGCTCTTTTGCCCGAGAAAAGCAACACTCTGGGGGACCTCTGTAACTTTGCTTGCAGCAGCACCTTGGGGTGTTTTCTGTGTTCTCCAAGTGAAAATAAGCCTGTCCGGAGCCCGTGGTAGCTCCAGCTGCTTTGGAACACATTCTGCCACACTTGCTGTTTCTGCATGTCTCTAGCAGCCAGAAAGCGCTGTAAAGCGCTCTTTTGCCCGAGAAAAGCAACACTCTGGGGGACCTCTGTAACTTTGCTTGCAGCAGCACCTTGGTGTGTTTTCTGTGTTCTCCAAGTGAAAATAAGCCTGTCCGGAGCCCGTGGTAGCTCCAGCTGCTTTGGAACACATTCTGCCACACTTGCTGTTTCTGCATGTCTCTAGCAGTCAGAAAGCGCTGTAAAGCGCTCTTTTGCCCGAGAAAAGCAACACTCTGGGGGACCTCTGTAACTTTGCTTGCAGCAGCACCTTGGGGTGTTTTCTGTGTTCTCCAAGTGAAAATAAGCCTGTCCGGAGCCCGTGGTAGCTCCAGCTGCTTTGGAACACATTCTGCCACACTTGCTCTTTCTGCATGTCTCTAGCAGCCAGAAAGCGCTGTAAAGCGCTCTTTTGCCCGAGAAAAGCAACACTCTGGGGGACCTCTGTAACTTTGCTTGCAGCAGCACCTTGGGGTGTTTTCTGTGTTCTCCAAGTGAAAATAAGCCTGTCCGGAGCCCGTCGTAGCGCCAGCTGCTTTGGAACACATTCTGCCACACTTGCTCTTTCTGCATGTCTCTAGCAGCCAGAAAGCGCTGTAAAGCGCTCTTTTGCCCGAGAAAAGCAACACTCTGGGGGACCTCTGTAACTTTGCTTGCAGCAGCACCTTGGGGTGTTTTCTGTGTTCTCCAAGTGAAAATAAGCCTGTCCGGAGCCCGTGGTAGCTCCAGCTGCTTTGGAACACATTCTGCCACACTTGCTGTTTCTGCATGTCTCTAGCAGCCAGAAAGCGCTGTAAAGCGCTCTTTTGCCCGAGAAAAGCAACACTCTGGGGGACCTCTGTAACTTTGCTTGCAGCAGCACCTTGGGGTGTTTTCTGTGTTCTCCAAGTGAAAATAAGCCTGTCCGGAGCCCGTGGTAGCTCCAGCTGCTTTGGAACACATTCTGCCACACTTGCTCTTTCTGCATGTCTCTAGCAGCCAGAAAGCGCTGTAAAGCGCTCTTTTGCCCGAGAAAAGCAACACTCTGGGGGACCTCTGTAACTTTGCTTGCAGCAGCACCTTGGGGTGTTTTCTGTGTTCTCCAAGTGAAAATAAGCCTGTCCGGAGCCCGTGGTAGCTCCAGCTGCTTTGGAACACATTCTGCCACACTTGCTCTTTCTGCATGTCTCTAGCAGCCAGAAAGCGCTGTAAAGCGCTCTTTTGCCCGAGAAAAGCAACACTCTGGTGGACCTCTGTAACTTTGCTTGCAGCAGCACCTTGGGGTGTTTTCTGTGTTCTCCAAGTGAAAATAAGCCTGTCCGGAGCCCGTGGTAGCTCCAGCTGCTTTGGAACACATTCTGCCACACTTGCTCTTTCTGCATGTCTCTAGCAGCCAGAAAGCGCTGTAAAGCGCTCTTTTGCCCGAGAAAAGCAACACTCCGGGGGACCTCTGTAACTTTGCTTGCAGCAGCACCTTGGGGTGTTTTCTGTGTTCTCCAAGTGAAAATAAGCCTGTCCGGAGCCCGTGGCAGCGCCAGCTGCTTTGGAACACATTCTGCCACACTTGCTCTTTCTGCATGTCTCTAGCAGCCAGAAAGCGCTGTAAAGCGCTCTTTTGCCCGAGAAAAGCAACACTCTGGGGGACCTCTGTAACTTTGCTTGCAGCAGCACCTTGGGGTGTTTTCTGTGTTCTCCAAGTGAAAATAAGCCTGTCCGGAGCCCGTGGTAGCTCCAGCTGCTTTGGAACACATTCTGCCACACTTGCTCTTTCTGCATGTCTCTAGCAGCCAGAAAGCGCTGTAAAGCGCTCTTTTGCCCGAGAAAAGCAACACTCTGGGGGACCTCTGTAACTTTGCTTGCAGCAGCACCTTGGGGTGTTTTCTGTGTTCTCCAAGTGAAAATAAGCCTGTCCGGAGCCCGTGGCAGCGCCAGCTGCTTTGGAACACATTCTGCCACACTTGCTGTTTCTGCATGTCTCTAGCAGCCAGAAAGTGCTGTAAAGCGCTCTTTTGCCCGAGAAAAGCAACACTCTGGGGGACCTCTGTAACTTTGCTTGCAGCAGCACCTTGGGGTGTTTTCTGTGTTCTCCAAGTGAAAATAAGCCTGTCCGGAGCCCGTGGTCGCTCCAGCTGCTTTGGAACACATTCTGCCACACTTGCTCTTTCTGCATGTCTCTAGCAGCCAGAAAGCGCTGTAAAGCGCTCTTTTGCCCGAGAAAAGCAACACTCTGGGGGACCTCTGTAACTTTGCTTGCAGCAGCACCTTGGGGTGTTTTCTGTGTTCTCCAAGTGAAAATAAGCCTGTCCGGAGCCCGTGGTAGCTCCAGCTGCTTTGGAACACATTCTGCCACACTTGCTCTTTCTGCATGTCTCTAGCAGCCAGAAAGCGCTGTAAAGCGCTCTTTTGCCCGAGAAAAGCAACACTCTGGGGGACCTCTGTAACTTTGCTTGCAGCAGCACCTTGGGGTGTTTTCTGTGTTCTCCAAGTGAAAATAAGCCTGTCCGGAGCCCGTGGTAGCTCCAGCTGCTTTGGAACACATTCTGCCACACTTGCTCTTTCTGCATGTCTCTAGCAGCCAGAAAGCGCTGTAAAGCGCTCTTTTGCCTGAGAAAAGCAACACTCTGGGGGACCTCTGTAACTTTGCTTGCAGCAGCACCTTGGGGTGTTTTCTGTGTTCTCCAAGTGAAAATACGCCTGTCCGGAGCCCGTGGCAGCGCCAGCTGCTTTGGAACACATTCTGCCACACTTGCTCTTTCTGCATGTCTCTAGCAGCCAGAAAGCGCTGTAAAGCGCTCTTTTGCCCGAGAAAAGCAACACTCTGGGGGACCTCTGTAACTTTGCTTGCAGCAGCACCTTGGGGTGTTTTCTGTGTTCTCCAAGTGAAAATAAGCCTGTCCAGAGCCCGTGGTCGCTCCAGCTGCTTTGGAACACGTTCTGCCACACTTGCTCTTTCTGCATGTCTCTAGCAGCCAGAAAGCGCTGTAAAGCGCTCTTTTGCCCGAGAAAAGCAACACTCTGGGGGACCTCTGTAACTTTGCTTGCAGCAGCACCTTGGGGTGTTTTCTGTGTTCTCCAAGTGAAAATAAGCCTGTCCGGAGGCCGTGGTAGCTCCAGCTGCTTTGGAACACATTCTGCCACACTTGCTCTTTCTGCATGTCTCTAGCAGCCAGAAAGCGCTGTAAAGCACTCTTTTGCCCGAGAAAAGCAACACTCTGAGGGACCTCTGTAACTTTGCTTGCAGCAGCACCTTGGGGTGTTTTCTGTGTTCTCCAAGTGAAAATAAGCCTGTCCGGAGCCCGTGGTAGCTCCAGCTGCTTTGGAACACATTCTGCCACACTTGCTGTTTCTGCATGTCTCTAGCAGCCAGAAAGCGCTGTAAAGCGCTCTTTTGCCCGAGAAAAGCAACACTCTGGGGGACCTCTGTAACTTTGCTTGCAGCAGCACCTTGGGGTGTTTTCTGTGTTCTCCAAGTGAAAATAAGCCTGTCCAGAGCCCGTGGTAGCTCCAGCTGCTTTGGAACACATTCTGCCACACTTGCTCTTTCTGCATGTCTCTAGCAGCCAGAAAGCGCTGTAAAGCGCTCTTTTGCCCGAGAAAAGCAACACTCTGGGGGACCTCTGTAACTTTGCTTGCAGCAGCACCTTGGGGTGTTTTCTGTGTTCTCCAAGTGAAAATAAGCCTGTCCGGAGCCCGTGGTAGCTCCAGCTGCTTTGGAACACATTCTGCCACACTTGCTCTTTCTGCATGTCTCTAGCAGCCAGAAAGCGCTGTAAAGCGCTCTTTTGCCCGAGAAAAGCAACACTCTGGGGGACCTCTGTAACTTTGCTTGCAGCAGCACCTTGGGGTGTTTTCTGTGTTCTCCAAGTGAAAATAAGCCTGTCCGGAGGCCGTGGTCGCTCCAGCTGCTTTGGAACACATTCTGCCACACTTGCTCTTTCTGCATGTCTCTAGCAGCCAGAAAGCGCTGTAAAGCGCTCTTTTGCCCGAGAAAAGCAACACTCTGGGGGACCTCTGTAACTTTGCTTGCAGCAGCACCTTGGGGTGTTTTCTGTGTTCTCCAAGTGAAAATAAGCCTGTCCGGAGCCCGTGGTAGCTCCAGCTGCTTTGGAACACATTCTGCCACACTTGCTCTTTCTGCATGTCTCTAGCAGCCAGAAAGCGCTGTAAAGCGCTCTTTTGCCCGAGAAAAGCAACACTCAGGGGGACCTCTGTAACTTTGCTTGCAGCAGCACCTTGGGGTGTTTTCTGTGTTCTCCAAGTGAAAATAAGCCTGTCCGGAGCCCGTGGTAGCTCCAGCTGCTTTGGAACACATTCTGCCACACTTGCTGTTTCTGCATGTCTCTAGCAGCCAGAAAGCGCTGTAAAGCGCTCTTTTGCCCGAGAAAAGCAACACTCTGGGGGACCTCTGTAACTTTGCTTGCAGCAGCACCTTGGGGTGTTTTCTGTGTTCTCCAAGTGAAAATAAGCCTGTCCGGAGCCCGTGGTAGCTCCAGCTGCTTTGGAACACATTCTGCCACACTTGCTCTTTCTGCATGTCTCTAGCAGCCAGAAAGCGCTGTAAAGCGCTCTTTTGCCCGAGAAAAGCAACACTCTGGGGGACCTCTGTAACTTTGCTTGCAGCAGCACCTTGGGGTGTTTTCTGTGTTCTCCAAGTGAAAATAAGCCTGTCCGGAGCCCGTGGCAGCGCCAGCTGCTTTGGAACACATTCTGCCACACTTGCTGTTTCTGCATGTCTCTAGCAGCCAGAAAGCGCTGTAAAGCGCTCTTTTGCCCGAGAAAAGCAACACTCTGGGGGACCTCTGTAACTTTGCTTGCAGCAGCACCTTGGGGTGTTTTCTGTGTTCTCCAAGTGAAAATAAGCCTGTCCGGAGCCCGTGGTCGCTCCAGCTGCTTTGGAACACATTCTGCCACACTTGCTCTTTCTGCATGTCTCTAGCAGCCAGAAAGCGCTGTAAAGCGCTCTTTTGCCCGAGAAAAGCAACACTCTGGGGGACCTCTGTAACTTTGCTTGCAGCAGCACCTTGGGGTGTTTTCTGTGTTCTCCAAGTGAAAATAAGCCTGTCCGGAGCCCGTGGTAGCTCCAGCTGCTTTGGAACACATTCTGCCACACTTGCTCTTTCTGCATGTCTCTAGCAGCCAGAAAGCGCTGTAAAGCGCTCTTTTGCCCGAGAAAAGCAACACTCTGGGGGACCTCTGTAACTTTGCTTGCAGCAGCACCTTGGGGTGTTTTCTGTGTTCTCCAAGTGAAAATAAGCCTGTCCGGAGCCCGTGGTAGCTCCAGCTGCTTTGGAACACATTCTGCCACACTTGCTCTTTCTGCATGTCTCTAGCAGCCAGAAAGCGCTGTAAAGCGCTCTTTTCTCGAGAAAAGCAACACTCTGGGGGACCTCTGTAACTTTGCTTGCAGCAGCACCTTGGGGTGTTTTCTGTGTTCTCCAAGTGAAAATACGCCTGTCCGGAGCCCGTGGCAGCGCCAGCTGCTTTGGAACACATTCTGCCACACTTGCTCTTTCTGCATGTCTCTAGCAGCCAGAAAGCGCTGTAAAGCGCTCTTTTGCCCGAGAAAAGCAACACTCTGGGGGACCTCTGTAACTTTGCTTGCAGCAGCACCTTGGGGTGTTTTCTGTGTTCTCCAAGTGAAAATAAGCCTGTCCGGAGCCCGTGGTCGCTCCAGCTGCTTTGGAACACGTTCTGCCACACTTGCTGTTTCTGCATGTCTCTAGCAGCCAGAAAGCGCTGTAAAGCGCTCTTTTGCCCGAGAAAAGCAACACTCTGGGGGACCTCTGTAACTTTGCTTGCAGCAGCACCTTGGGGTGTTTTCTGTGTTCTCCAAGTGAAAATAAGCCTGTCCGGAGCCCGTGGTAGCTCCAGCTGCTTTGGAACACATTCTGCCACACTTGCTCTTTCTGCATGTCTCTAGCAGCCAGAAAGCGCTGTAAAGCGCTCTTTTGCCCGAGAAAAGCAACACTCTGGGGGACCTCTGTAACTTTGCTTGCAGCAGCACCTTGGGGTGTTTTCTGTGTTCTCCAAGTGAAAATAAGCCTGTCCGGAGCCCGTGGCAGCTCCAGCTGCTTTGGAACACATTCTGCCACACTTGCTGTTTCTGCATGTCTCTAGCAGCCAGAAAGCGCTGTAAAGCGCTCTTTTGCCCGAGAAAAGCAACACTCTGGGAAACCTCTGTAACTTTGCTTGCAGCAGCACCTTGGGGTGTTTTCTGTGTTCTCCAAGTGAAAATAAGCCTGTCCGGAGCCCGTGGTCGCTCCAGCTGCTTTGGAACACATTCTGCCACACTTGCTCTTTCTGCATGTCTCTAGCAGCCAGAAAGCGCTGTAAAGCGCTCTTTTGCCCGAGAAAAGCAACACTCTGGGGGACCTCTGTAACTTTGCTTGCAGCAGCACCTTGGTGTGTTTTCTGTGTTCTCCAAGTGAAAATAAGCCTGTCCGGAGCCCGTGGTAGCTCCAGCTGCTTTGGAACACATTCTGCCACACTTGCTCTTTCTGCATGTCTCTAGCAGCCAGAAAGCGCTGTAAAGCGCTCTTTTGCCTGAGAAAAGCAACACTCTGGGGGACCTCTGTAACTTTGCTTGCAGCAGCACCTTGGGGTGTTTTCTGTGTTCTCCAAGTGAAAATAAGCCTGTCCGGAGCCCGTGGTAGCTCCAGCTGCTTTGGAACACATTCTGCCACACTTGCTCTTTCTGCATGTCTCTAGCAGCCAGAAAGCGCTGTAAAGCGCTCTTTTGCCCGAGAAAAGCAACACTCTGGGGGACCTCTGTAACTTTGCTTGCAGCAGCACCTTGGGGTGTTTTCTGTGTTCTCCAAGTGAAAATAAGCCTGTCCGGAGCCCGTGGTCGCTCCAGCTGCTTTGGAACACGTTCTGCCACACTTGCTCTTTCTGCATGTCTCTAGCAGCCAGAAAGCGCTGTAAAGCGCTCTTTTGCCCGAGAAAAGCAACACTCTGGGGGACCTCTGTAACTTTGCTTGCAGCAGCACCTTGGGGTGTTTTCTGTGTTCTCCAAGTGAAAATAAGCCTGTCCGGAGCCCGTGGTAGCTCCAGCTGCTTTGGAACACATTCTGCCACACTTGCTCTTTCTGCATGTCTCTAGCAGCCAGAAAGCGCTGTAAAGCGCTCTTTTGCCCGAGAAAAGCAACACTCTGGGGGACCTCTGTAACTTTGCTTGCAGCAGCACCTTGGTGTGTTTTCTGTGTTCTCCAAGTGAAAATAAGCCTGTCCGGAGCCCGTGGTAGCTCCAGCTGCTTTGGAACACATTCTGCCACACTTGCTCTTTCTGCATGTCTCTAGCAGCCAGAAAGCGCTGTAAAGCGCTCTTTTGCCCGAGAAAAGCAACACTCTGGGGGACCTCTGTAACTTTGCTTGCAGCAGCACCTTGGGGTGTTTTCTGTGTTCTCCAAGTGAAAATAAGCCTGTCCGGAGCCCGTGGTAGCTCCAGCTGCTTTGGAACACATTCTGCCACACTTGCTCTTTCTGCATGTCTCTAGCAGCCAGAAAGCGCTGTAAAGCGCTCTTTTGCCCGAGAAAAGCAACACTCTGGGGGACCTCTGTAACTTTGCTTGCAGCAGCACCTTGGGGTGTTTTCTGTGTTCTCCAAGTGAAAATAAGCCTGTCCGGAGCCCGTGGTAGCGCCAGCTGCTTTGGAACACATTCTGCCACACTTGCTGTTTCTGCATGTCTCTAGCAGCCAGAAAGCGCTGTAAAGCGCTCTTTTGCCCGAGAAAAGCAACACTCTGGGGGACCTCTGTAACTTTGCTTGCAGCAGCACCTTGGGGTGTTTTCTGTGTTCTCCAAGTGAAAATAAGCCTGTCCGGAGCCCGTGGTAGCTCCAGCTGCTTTGGAACACATTCTGCCACACTTGCTGTTTCTGCATGTCTCTAGCAGCCAGAAAGCACTGTAAAGCGCTCTTTTGCCCGAGAAAAGCAACACTCTGGGGGACCTCTGTAACTTTGCTTGCAGCAGCACCTTGGGGTGTTTTCTGTGTTCTCCAAGTGAAAATAAGCCTGTCCGGAGCCCGTGGTAGCTCCAGCTGCTTTGAAACACATTCTGCCACACTTGCTGTTTCTGCATGTCTCTAGCAGCCAGAAAGCGCTGTAAAGCGCTTTTTTGCCCGAGAAAAGCAACACTCTGGGGGACCTCTGTAACTTTGCTTGCAGCAGCACCTTGGGGTGTTTTCTGTGTTCTCCAAGTGAAAATAAGCCTGTCCGGAGCCCGTGGTAGCTCCAGCTGCTTTGGAACACATTCTGCCACACTTGCTCTTTCTGCATGTCTCTAGCAGCCAGAAAGCGCTGTAAAGCGCTCTTTTGCCCGAGAAAAGCAACACTCTGGGGGACCTCTGTAACTTTGCTTGCAGCAGCACCTTGGGGTGTTTTCTGTGTTCTCCAAGTGAAAATAAGCCTGTCCGGAGCCCGTGGTAGCGCCAGCTGCTTTGGAACACATTCTGCCACACTTGCTGTTTCTGCATGTCTCTAGCAGCCAGAAAGCGCTGTAAAGCGCTCTTTTGCCCGAGAAAAGCAACACTCTGGGGGACCTCTGTAACTTTGCTTGCAGCAGCACCTTGGGGTGTTTTCTGTGTTCTCCAAGTGAAAATAAGCCTGTCCGGAGCCCGTGGTAGCTCCAGCTGCTTTGGAACACATTCTGCCACACTTGCTCTTTCTGCATGTCTCTAGCAGCCAGAAAGCGCTGTAAAGCGCTCTTTTGCCCGAGAAAAGCAACACTCTGGGGGACCTCTGTAACTTTGCTTGCAGCAGCACCTTGGGGTGTTTTCTGTGTTCTCCAAGTGAAAATAAGCCTGTCCGGAGCCCGTGGTAGCTCCAGCTGCTTTGGAACACATTCTGCCACACTTGCTCTTTCTGCATGTCTCTAGCAGCCAGAAAGCGCTGTAAAGCGCTCTTTTGCCCGAGAAAAGCAACACTCTGGGAAACCTCTGTAACTTTGCTTGCAGCAGCACCTTGGGGTGTTTTCTGTGTTCTCCAAGTGAAAATAAGCCTGTCCGGAGCCCGTGGTAGCTCCAGCTGCTTTGGAACACATTCTGCCACACTTGCTCTTTCTGCATGTCTCTAGCAGCCAGAAAGCGCTGTAAAGCGCTCTTTTGCCCGAGAAAAGCAACACTCTGGTGGACCTCTGTAACTTTGCTTGCAGCAGCACCTTGGGGTGTTTTCTGTGTTCTCCAAGTGAAAATAAGCCTGTCCGGAGCCCGTGGTAGCTCCAGCTGCTTTGGAACACATTCTGCCACACTTGCTGTTTCTGCATGTCTCTAGCAGCCAGAAAGCGCTGTAAAGCGCTCTTTTGCCCGAGAAAAGCAACACTCTGGGGGACCTCTGTAACTTTGCTTGCAGCAGCACCTTGGGGTGTTTTCTGTGTTCTCCAAGTGAAAATAAGCCTGTCCGGAGCCCGTGGCAGCGCCAGCTGCTTTGGAACACATTCTGCCACACTTGCTCTTTCTGCATGTCTCTAGCAGCCAGAAAGCGCTGTAAAGCGCTCTTTTGCCCGAGAAAAGCAACACTCTGGGGGACCTCTGTAACTTTGCTTGCAGCAGCACCTTGGGGTGTTTTCTGTGTTCTCCAAGTGAAAATAAGCCTGTCCGGAGCCCGTGGTAGCTCCAGCTGCTTTGGAACACATTCTGCCACACTTGCTCTTTCTGCATGTCTCTAGCAGCCAGAAAGCGCTGTAAAGCGCTCTTTTGCCCGAGAAAAGCAACACTCTGGGGGACCTCTGTAACTTTGCTTGCAGCAGCACCTTGGGGTGTTTTCTGTGTTCTCCAAGTGAAAATAAGCCTGTCCGGAGCCCGTGGCAGCGCCAGCTGCTTTGGAACACATTCTGCCACACTTGCTCTTTCTGCATGTCTCTAGCAGCCAGAAAGCGCTGTAAAGCGCTCTTTTGCCCGAGAAAAGCAACACTCTGGGGGACCTCTGTAACTTTGCTTGCAGCAGCACCTTGGGGTGTTTTCTGTGTTCTCCAAGTGAAAATAAGCCTGTCCGGAGCCCGTGGTAGCTCCAGCTGCTTTGGAACACATTCTGCCACACTTGCTCTTTCTGCATGTCTCTAGCAGCCAGAAAGCGCTGTAAAGCGCTCTTTTGCCCGAGAAAAGCAACACTCTGGTGGACCTCTGTAACTTTGCTTGCAGCAGCACCTTGGGGTGTTTTCTGTGTTCTCCAAGTGAAAATAAGCCTGTCCGGAGCCCGTGGTAGCTCCAGCTGCTTTGGAACACATTCTGCCACACTTGCTCTTTCTGCATGTCTCTAGCAGCCAGAAAGCGCTGTAAAGCGCTCTTTTGCCCGAGAAAAGCAACACTCTGGGGGACTTCTGTAACTTTGCTTGCAGCAGCACCTTGGGCTGTTTTCTGTGTTCTCCAAGTGAAAATAAGCCTGTCCGGAGCCCGTGGTAGCTCCAGCTGCTTTGGAACACATTCTGCCACACTTGCTCTTTCTGCATGTCTCTAGCAGCCAGAAAGCGCTGTAAAGCGCTCTTTTGCCCGAGAAAAGCAACACTCTGGGGGACCTCTGTAACTTTGCTTGCAGCAGCACCTTGGGGTGTTTTCTGTGTTCTCCAAGTGAAAATAAGCCTGTCCGGAGCCCGTGGTAGCTCCAGCTGCTTTGGAACACATTCTGCCACACTTGCTCTTTCTGCATGTCTCTAGCAGCCAGAAAGCGCTGTAAAGCGCTCTTTTGCCCGAGAAAAGCAACACTCTGGGGGACCTCTGTAACTTTGCTTGCAGCAGCACCTTGGGGTGTTTTCTGTGTTCTCCAAGTGAAAATAAGCCTGTCCGGAGCCCGTGGTCGCTCCAGCTGCTTTGGAACACATTCTGCCACACTTGCTGTTTCTGCATGTCTCTAGCAGCCAGAAAGCGCTGTAAAGCGCTCTTTTGCCCGAGAAAAGCAACACTCTGGGGGACCTCTGTAACTTTGCTTGCAGCAGCACCTTGGGGTGTTTTCTGTGTTCTCCAAGTGAAAATAAGCCTGTCCGGAGCCCGTGGTAGCTCCAGCTGCTTTGGAACACATTCTGCCACACTTGCTCTTTCTGCATGTCTCTAGCAGCCAGAAAGCGCTGTAAAGCGCTCTTTTGCCCGAGAAAAGCAACACTCTGGGGGACCTCTGTAACTTTGCTTGCAGCAGCACCTTGGGGTGTTTTCTGTGTTCTCCAAGTGAAAATAAGCCTGTCCGGAGCCCGTGGTCGCTCCAGCTGCTTTGGAACACATTCTGCCACACTTGCTCTTTCTGCATGTCTCTAGCAGCCAGAAAGCGCTGTAAAGCGCTCTTTTGCCCGAGAAAAGCAACACTCTGGGGGACCTCTGTAACTTTGCTTGCAGCAGCACCTTGGGGTGTTTTCTGTGTTCTCCAAGTGAAAATAAGCCTGTCCGGAGCCCGTGGCAGCGCCAGCTGCTTTGGAACACATTCTGCCACACTTGCTCTTTCTGCATGTCTCTAGCAGCCAGAAAGCGCTGTAAAGCGCTCTTTTGCCCGAGAAAAGCAACACTCTGGGGGACCTCTGTAACTTTGCTTGCAGCAGCACCTTGGGGTGTTTTCTGTGTTCTCCAAGTGAAAATACGCCTGTCCGGAGCCCGTGGTCGCTCCAGCTGCTTTGGAACACGTTCTGCCACACTTGCTCTTTCTGCATGTCTCTAGCAGCCAGAAAGCGCTGTAAAGCGCTCTTTTGCCCGAGAAAAGCAACACTCTGGGGGACCTCTGTAACTTTGCTTGCAGCAGCACCTTGGGGTGTTTTCTGTGTTCTCCAAGTGAAAATAAGCCTGTCCGGAGCCCGTGGTCGCTCCAGCTGCTTTGGAACACGTTCTGCCACACTTGCTCTTTCTGCATGTCTCTAGCAGCCAGAAAGCGCTGTAAAGCGCTCTTTTGCCCGAGAAAAGCAACACTCTGGGGGACCTCTGTAACTTTGCTTGCAGCAGCACCTTGGGGTGTTTTCTGTGTTCTCCAAGTGAAAATAAGCCTGTCCGGAGCCCGTGGTAGCTCCAGCTGCTTTGGAACACATTCTGCCACACTTGCTGTTTCTGCATGTCTCTAGCAGCCAGAAAGCGCTGTAAAGCGCTCTTTTGCCCGAGAAAAGCAACACTCTGGGGGACCTCTGTAACTTTGCTTGCAGCAGCACCTTGGTGTGTTTTCTGTGTTCTCCAAGTGAAAATAAGCCTGTCCGGAGCCCGTGGTAGCTCCAGCTGCTTTGGAACACATTCTGCCACACTTGCTGTTTCTGCATGTCTCTAGCAGTCAGAAAGCGCTGTAAAGCGCTCTTTTGCCCGAGAAAAGCAACACTCTGGGGGACCTCTGTAACTTTGCTTGCAGCAGCACCTTGGGGTGTTTTCTGTGTTCTCCAAGTGAAAATAAGCCTGTCCGGAGCCCGTGGTAGCTCCAGCTGCTTTGGAACACATTCTGCCACACTTGCTCTTTCTGCATGTCTCTAGCAGCCAGAAAGCGCTGTAAAGCGCTCTTTTGCCCGAGAAAAGCAACACTCTGGGGGACCTCTGTAACTTTGCTTGCAGCAGCACCTTGGGGTGTTTTCTGTGTTCTCCAAGTGAAAATAAGCCTGTCCGGAGCCCGTGGTAGCTCCAGCTGCTTTGGAACACATTCTGCCACACTTGCTCTTTCTGCATGTCTCTAGCAGCCAGAAAGCGCTGTAAAGCGCTCTTTTGCCCGAGAAAAGCAACACTCTGGGGGACCTCTGTAACTTTGCTTGCAGCAGCACCTTGGTGTGTTTTCTGTGTTCTCCAAGTGAAAATAAGCCTGTCCGGAGCCCGTGGTAGCTCCAGCTGCTTTGAAACACATTCTGCCACACTTGCTGTTTCTGCATGTCTCTAGCAGCCAGAAAGCGCTGTAAAGCGCTTTTTTGCCCGAGAAAAGCAACACTCTGGGGGACCTCTGTAACTTTGCTTGCAGCAGCACCTTGGGGTGTTTTCTGTGTTCTCCAAGTGAAAATAAGCCTGTCCGGAGCCCGTGGTAGCTCCAGCTGCTTTGGAACACATTCTGCCACACTTGCTCTTTCTGCATGTCTCTAGCAGCCAGAAAGCGCTGTAAAGCGCTCTTTTGCCCGAGAAAAGCAACACTCTGGGGGACCTCTGTAACTTTGCTTGCAGCAGCACCTTGGGGTGTTTTCTGTGTTCTCCAAGTGAAAATAAGCCTGTCCGGAGCCCGTGGTAGCGCCAGCTGCTTTGGAACACATTCTGCCACACTTGCTCTTTCTGCATGTCTCTAGCAGCCAGAAAGCGCTGTAAAGCGCTCTTTTGCCCGAGAAAAGCAACACTCTGGGGGACCTCTGTAACTTTGCTTGCAGCAGCACCTTGGGGTGTTTTCTGTGTTCTCCAAGTGAAAATAAGCCTGTCCGGAGCCCGTGGTAGCTCCAGCTGCTTTGGAACACATTCTGCCACACTTGCTGTTTCTGCATGTCTCTAGCAGCCAGAAAGCGCTGTAAAGCGCTCTTTTGCCCGAGAAAAGCAACACTCTGGGGGACCTCTGTAACTTTGCTTGCAGCAGCACCTTGGGGTGTTTTCTGTGTTCTCCAAGTGAAAATAAGCCTGTCCGGAGCCCGTGGTAGCTCCAGCTGCTTTGGAACACATTCTGCCACACTTGCTCTTTCTGCATGTCTCTAGCAGCCAGAAAGCGCTGTAAAGCGCTCTTTTGCCCGAGAAAAGCAACACTCTGGGGGACCTCTGTAACTTTGCTTGCAGCAGCACCTTGGGGTGTTTTCTGTGTTCTCCAAGTGAAAATAAGCCTGTCCGGAGCCCGTGGTAGCTCCAGCTGCTTTGGAACACATTCTGCCACACTTGCTCTTTCTGCATGTCTCTAGCAGCCAGAAAGCGCTGTAAAGCGCTCTTTTGCCCGAGAAAAGCAACACTCTGGTGGACCTCTGTAACTTTGCTTGCAGCAGCACCTTGGGGTGTTTTCTGTGTTCTCCAAGTGAAAATAAGCCTGTCCGGAGCCCGTGGTAGCTCCAGCTGCTTTGGAACACATTCTGCCACACTTGCTCTTTCTGCATGTCTCTAGCAGCCAGAAAGCGCTGTAAAGCGCTCTTTTGCCCGAGAAAAGCAACACTCTGGGGGACCTCTGTAACTTTGCTTGCAGCAGCACCTTGGGGTGTTTTCTGTGTTCTCCAAGTGAAAATAAGCCTGTCCGGAGCCCGTGGCAGCGCCAGCTGCTTTGGAACACATTCTGCCACACTTGCTCTTTCTGCATGTCTCTAGCAGCCAGAAAGCGCTGTAAAGCGCTCTTTTGCCCGAGAAAAGCAACACTCTGGGGGACCTCTGTAACTTTGCTTGCAGCAGCACCTTGGTGTGTTTTCTGTGTTCTCCAAGTGAAAATAAGCCTGTCCGGAGCCCGTGGTAGCTCCAGCTGCTTTGGAACACATTCTGCCACACTTGCTCTTTCTGCATGTCTCTAGCAGCCAGAAAGCGCTGTAAAGCGCTCTTTTGCCCGAGAAAAGCAACACTCTGGGGGACCTCTGTAACTTTGCTTGCAGCAGCACCTTGGGGTGTTTTCTGTGTTCTCCAAGTGAAAATAAGCCTGTCCGGAGCCCGTGGCAGCGCCAGCTGCTTTGGAACACATTCTGCCACACTTGCTGTTTCTGCATGTCTCTAGCAGCCAGAAAGTGCTGTAAAGCGCTCTTTTGCCCGAGAAAAGCAACACTCTGGGGGACCTCTGTAACTTTGCTTGCAGCAGCACCTTGGGGTGTTTTCTGTGTTCTCCAAGTGAAAATAAGCCTGTCCGGAGCCCGTGGTCGCTCCAGCTGCTTTGGAACACATTCTGCCACACTTGCTCTTTCTGCATGTCTCTAGCAGCCAGAAAGCGCTGTAAAGCGCTCTTTTGCCCGAGAAAAGCAACACTCTGGGGGACCTCTGTAACTTTGCTTGCAGCAGCACCTTGGGGTGTTTTCTGTGTTCTCCAAGTGAAAATAAGCCTGTCCGGAGCCCGTGGTAGCTCCAGCTGCTTTGGAACACATTCTGCCACACTTGCTCTTTCTGCATGTCTCTAGCAGCCAGAAAGCGCTGTAAAGCGCTCTTTTGCCCGAGAAAAGCAACACTCTGGGGGACCTCTGTAACTTTGCTTGCAGCAGCACCTTGGGGTGTTTTCTGTGTTCTCCAAGTGAAAATAAGCCTGTCCGGAGCCCGTGGTAGCTCCAGCTGCTTTGGAACACATTCTGCCACACTTGCTCTTTCTGCATGTCTCTAGCAGCCAGAAAGCGCTGTAAAGCGCTCTTTTGCCTGAGAAAAGCAACACTCTGGGGGACCTCTGTAACTTTGCTTGCAGCAGCACCTTGGGGTGTTTTCTGTGTTCTCCAAGTGAAAATACGCCTGTCCGGAGCCCGTGGCAGCGCCAGCTGCTTTGGAACACATTCTGCCACACTTGCTCTTTCTGCATGTCTCTAGCAGCCAGAAAGCGCTGTAAAGCGCTCTTTTGCCCGAGAAAAGCAACACTCTGGGGGACCTCTGTAACTTTGCTTGCAGCAGCACCTTGGGGTGTTTTCTGTGTTCTCCAAGTGAAAATAAGCCTGTCCAGAGCCCGTGGTCGCTCCAGCTGCTTTGGAACACGTTCTGCCACACTTGCTGTTTCTGCATGTCTCTAGCAGCCAGAAAGCGCTGTAAAGCGCTCTTTTGCCCGAGAAAAGCAACACTCTGGGGGACCTCTGTAACTTTGCTTGCAGCAGCACCTTGGGGTGTTTTCTGTGTTCTCCAAGTGAAAATAAGCCTGTCCGGAGGCCGTGGTAGCTCCAGCTGCTTTGGAACACATTCTGCCACACTTGCTCTTTCTGCATGTCTCTAGCAGCCAGAAAGCGCTGTAAAGCACTCTTTTGCCCGAGAAAAGCAACACTCTGAGGGACCTCTGTAACTTTGCTTGCAGCAGCACCTTGGGGTGTTTTCTGTGTTCTCCAAGTGAAAATAAGCCTGTCCGGAGCCCGTGGTAGCTCCAGCTGCTTTGGAACACATTCTGCCACACTTGCTGTTTCTGCATGTCTCTAGCAGCCAGAAAGCGCTGTAAAGCGCTCTTTTGCCCGAGAAAAGCAACACTCTGGGGGACCTCTGTAACTTTGCTTGCAGCAGCACCTTGGGGTGTTTTCTGTGTTCTCCAAGTGAAAATAAGCCTGTCCGGAGCCCGTGGTAGCTCCAGCTGCTTTGGAACACATTCTGCCACACTTGCTCTTTCTGCATGTCTCTAGCAGCCAGAAAGCGCTGTAAAGCGCTCTTTTGCCCGAGAAAAGCAACACTCTGGGGGACCTCTGTAACTTTGCTTGCAGCAGCACCTTGGGGTGTTTTCTGTGTTCTCCAAGTGAAAATAAGCCTGTCCAGAGCCCGTGGTAGCTCCAGCTGCTTTGGAACACATTCTGCCACACTTGCTCTTTCTGCATGTCTCTAGCAGCCAGAAAGCGCTGTAAAGCGCTCTTTTGCCCGAGAAAAGCAACACTCTGGGGGACCTCTGTAACTTTGCTTGCAGCAGCACCTTGGGGTGTTTTCTGTGTTCTCCAAGTGAAAATAAGCCTGTCCGGAGCCCGTGGTAGCTCCAGCTGCTTTGGAACACATTCTGCCACACTTGCTCTTTCTGCATGTCTCTAGCAGCCAGAAAGCGCTGTAAAGCGCTCTTTTGCCCGAGAAAAGCAACACTCTGGGGGACCTCTGTAACTTTGCTTGCAGCAGCACCTTGGGGTGTTTTCTGTGTTCTCCAAGTGAAAATAAGCCTGTCCGGAGGCCGTGGTCGCTCCAGCTGCTTTGGAACACATTCTGCCACACTTGCTCTTTCTGCATGTCTCTAGCAGCCAGAAAGCGCTGTAAAGCGCTCTTTTGCCCGAGAAAAGCAACACTCTGGGGGACCTCTGTAACTTTGCTTGCAGCAGCACCTTGGGGTGTTTTCTGTGTTCTCCAAGTGAAAATAAGCCTGTCCGGAGCCCGTGGTAGCTCCAGCTGCTTTGGAACACATTCTGCCACACTTGCTCTTTCTGCATGTCTCTAGCAGCCAGAAAGCGCTGTAAAGCGCTCTTTTGCCCGAGAAAAGCAACACTCAGGGGGACCTCTGTAACTTTGCTTGCAGCAGCACCTTGGGGTGTTTTCTGTGTTCTCCAAGTGAAAATAAGCCTGTCCGGAGCCCGTGGTAGCTCCAGCTGCTTTGGAACACATTCTGCCACACTTGCTGTTTCTGCATGTCTCTAGCAGCCAGAAAGCGCTGTAAAGCGCTCTTTTGCCCGAGAAAAGCAACACTCTGGGGGACCTCTGTAACTTTGCTTGCAGCAGCACCTTGGGGTGTTTTCTGTGTTCTCCAAGTGAAAATAAGCCTGTCCGGAGCCCGTGGTAGCTCCAGCTGCTTTGGAACACATTCTGCCACACTTGCTCTTTCTGCATGTCTCTAGCAGCCAGAAAGCGCTGTAAAGCGCTCTTTTGCCCGAGAAAAGCAACACTCTGGGGGACCTCTGTAACTTTGCTTGCAGCAGCACCTTGGGGTGTTTTCTGTGTTCTCCAAGTGAAAATAAGCCTGTCCGGAGCCCGTGGCAGCGCCAGCTGCTTTGGAACACATTCTGCCACACTTGCTGTTTCTGCATGTCTCTAGCAGCCAGAAAGCGCTGTAAAGCGCTCTTTTGCCCGAGAAAAGCAACACTCTGGGGGACCTCTGTAACTTTGCTTGCAGCAGCACCTTGGGGTGTTTTCTGTGTTCTCCAAGTGAAAATAAGCCTGTCCGGAGCCCGTGGTCGCTCCAGCTGCTTTGGAACACATTCTGCCACACTTGCTCTTTCTGCATGTCTCTAGCAGCCAGAAAGCGCTGTAAAGCGCTCTTTTGCCCGAGAAAAGCAACACTCTGGGGGACCTCTGTAACTTTGCTTGCAGCAGCACCTTGGGGTGTTTTCTGTGTTCTCCAAGTGAAAATAAGCCTGTCCGGAGCCCGTGGTAGCTCCAGCTGCTTTGGAACACATTCTGCCACACTTGCTCTTTCTGCATGTCTCTAGCAGCCAGAAAGCGCTGTAAAGCGCTCTTTTGCCCGAGAAAAGCAACACTCTGGGGGACCTCTGTAACTTTGCTTGCAGCAGCACCTTGGGGTGTTTTCTGTGTTCTCCAAGTGAAAATAAGCCTGTCCGGAGCCCGTGGTAGCTCCAGCTGCTTTGGAACACATTCTGCCACACTTGCTCTTTCTGCATGTCTCTAGCAGCCAGAAAGCGCTGTAAAGCGCTCTTTTCTCGAGAAAAGCAACACTCTGGGGGACCTCTGTAACTTTGCTTGCAGCAGCACCTTGGGGTGTTTTCTGTGTTCTCCAAGTGAAAATACGCCTGTCCGGAGCCCGTGGCAGCGCCAGCTGCTTTGGAACACATTCTGCCACACTTGCTCTTTCTGCATGTCTCTAGCAGCCAGAAAGCGCTGTAAAGCGCTCTTTTGCCCGAGAAAAGCAACACTCTGGGGGACCTCTGTAACTTTGCTTGCAGCAGCACCTTGGGGTGTTTTCTGTGTTCTCCAAGTGAAAATAAGCCTGTCCGGAGCCCGTGGTAGCTCCAGCTGCTTTGGAACACGTTCTGCCACACTTGCTGTTTCTGCATGTCTCTAGCAGCCAGAAAGCGCTGTAAAGCGCTCTTTTGCCCGAGAAAAGCAACACTCTGGGGGACCTCTGTAACTTTGCTTGCAGCAGCACCTTGGGGTGTTTTCTGTGTTCTCCAAGTGAAAATAAGCCTGTCCGGAGCCCGTGGTAGCTCCAGCTGCTTTGGAACACATTCTGCCACACTTGCTGTTTCTGCATGTCTCTAGCAGCCAGAAAGCGCTGTAAAGCGCTCTTTTGCCCGAGAAAAGCAACACTCTGGGGGACCTCTGTAACTTTGCTTGCAGCAGCACCTTGGGGTGTTTTCTGTGTTCTCCAAGTGAAAATAAGCCTGTCCGGAGCCCGTGGTAGCTCCAGCTGCTTTGGAACACATTCTGCCACACTTGCTCTTTCTGCATGTCTCTAGCAGCCAGAAAGCGCTGTAAAGCGCTCTTTTGCCCGAGAAAAGCAACACTCTGGGGGACCTCTGTAACTTTGCTTGCAGCAGCACCTTGGGGTGTTTTCTGTGTTCTCCAAGTGAAAATAAGCCTGTCCGGAGCCCGTGGTCGCTCCAGCTGCTTTGGAACACATTCTGCCACACTTGCTCTTTCTGCATGTCTCTAGCAGCCAGAAAGCGCTGTAAAGCGCTCTTTTGCCCGAGAAAAGCAACACTCTGGGGGACCTCTGTAACTTTGCTTGCAGCAGCACCTTGGGGTGTTTTCTGTGTTCTCCAAGTGAAAATAAGCCTGTCCGGAGCCCGTGGTAGCGCCAGCTGCTTTGGAACACATTCTGCCACACTTGCTCTTTCTGCATGTCTCTAGCAGCCAGAAAGCGCTGTAAAGCGCTCTTTTGCCCGAGAAAAGCAACACTCTGGGGGACCTCTGTAACTTTGCTTGCAGCAGCACCTTGGGGTGTTTTCTGTGTTCTCCAAGTGAAAATACGCCTGTCCGGAGCCCGTGGTCGCTCCAGCTGCTTTGGAACACGTTCTGCCACACTTGCTCTTTCTGCATGTCTCTAGCAGCCAGAAAGCGCTGTAAAGCGCTCTTTTGCCCGAGAAAAGCAACACTCTGGGGGACCTCTGTAACTTTGCTTGCAGCAGCACCTTGGGGTGTTTTCTGTGTTCTCCAAGTGAAAATAAGCCTGTCCGGAGCCCGTGGTCGCTCCAGCTGCTTTGGAACACGTTCTGCCACACTTGCTCTTTCTGCATGTCTCTAGCAGCCAGAAAGCGCTGTAAAGCGCTCTTTTGCCCGAGAAAAGCAACACTCTGGGGGACCTCTGTAACTTTGCTTGCAGCAGCACCTTGGGGTGTTTTCTGTGTTCTCCAAGTGAAAATAAGCCTGTCCGGAGCCCGTGGTAGCTCCAGCTGCTTTGGAACACATTCTGCCACACTTGCTGTTTCTGCATGTCTCTAGCAGCCAGAAAGCGCTGTAAAGCGCTCTTTTGCCCGAGAAAAGCAACACTCTGGGGGACCTCTGTAACTTTGCTTGCAGCAGCACCTTGGTGTGTTTTCTGTGTTCTCCAAGTGAAAATAAGCCTGTCCGGAGCCCGTGGTAGCTCCAGCTGCTTTGGAACACATTCTGCCACACTTGCTGTTTCTGCATGTCTCTAGCAGTCAGAAAGCGCTGTAAAGCGCTCTTTTGCCCGAGAAAAGCAACACTCTGGGGGACCTCTGTAACTTTGCTTGCAGCAGCACCTTGGGGTGTTTTCTGTGTTCTCCAAGTGAAAATAAGCCTGTCCGGAGCCCGTGGTAGCTCCAGCTGCTTTGGAACACATTCTGCCACACTTGCTCTTTCTGCATGTCTCTAGCAGCCAGAAAGCGCTGTAAAGCGCTCTTTTGCCCGAGAAAAGCAACACTCTGGGGGACCTCTGTAACTTTGCTTGCAGCAGCACCTTGGGGTGTTTTCTGTGTTCTCCAAGTGAAAATAAGCCTGTCCGGAGCCCGTGGTAGCTCCAGCTGCTTTGGAACACATTCTGCCACACTTGCTGTTTCTGCATGTCTCTAGCAGCCAGAAAGCGCTGTAAAGCGCTCTTTTCTCGAGAAAAGCAACACTCTGGGAAACCTCTGTAACTTTGCTTGCAGCAGCACCTTGGTGTGTTTTCTGTGTTCTCCAAGTGAAAATAAGCCTGTCCGGAGCCCGTGGTAGCTCCAGCTGCTTTGAAACACATTCTGCCACACTTGCTGTTTCTGCATGTCTCTAGCAGCCAGAAAGCGCTGTAAAGCGCTTTTTTGCCCGAGAAAAGCAACACTCTGGGGGACCTCTGTAACTTTGCTTGCAGCAGCACCTTGGGGTGTTTTCTGTGTTCTCCAAGTGAAAATAAGCCTGTCCGGAGCCCGTGGTAGCTCCAGCTGCTTTGGAACACATTCTGCCACACTTGCTCTTTCTGCATGTCTCTAGCAGCCAGAAAGCGCTGTAAAGCGCTCTTTTGCCCGAGAAAAGCAACACTCTGGGGGACCTCTGTAACTTTGCTTGCAGCAGCACCTTGGGGTGTTTTCTGTGTTCTCCAAGTGAAAATAAGCCTGTCCGGAGCCCGTGGCAGCGCCAGCTGCTTTGGAACACATTCTGCCACACTTGCTCTTTCTGCATGTCTCTAGCAGCCAGAAAGCGCTGTAAAGCGCTCTTTTGCCCGAGAAAAGCAACACTCTGGGGGACCTCTGTAACTTTGCTTGCAGCAGCACCTTGGGGTGTTTTCTGTGTTCTCCAAGTGAAAATAAGCCTGTCCGGAGCCCGTGGTAGCTCCAGCTGCTTTGGAACACATTCTGCCACACTTGCTGTTTCTGCATGTCTCTAGCAGCCAGAAAGCGCTGTAAAGCGCTCTTTTGCCCGAGAAAAGCAACACTCTGGGGGACCTCTGTAACTTTGCTTGCAGCAGCACCTTGGGGTGTTTTCTGTGTTCTCCAAGTGAAAATAAGCCTGTCCGGAGCCCGTGGTCGCTCCAGCTGCTTTGGAACACATTCTGCCACACTTGCTCTTTCTGCATGTCTCTAGCAGCCAGAAAGCGCTGTAAAGCGCTCTTTTGCCCGAGAAAAGCAACACTCTGGGGGACCTCTGTAACTTTGCTTGCAGCAGCACCTTGGGTGTTTTCTGTGTTCTCCAAGTGAAAATAAGCCTGTCCGGAGCCCGTGGTAGCTCCAGCTGCTTTGGAACACATTCTGCCACACTTGCTCTTTCTGCATGTCTCTAGCAGCCAGAAAGCGCTGTAAAGCGCTCTTTTGCCCGAGAAAAGCAACACTCTGGTGGACCTCTGTAACTTTGCTTGCAGCAGCACCTTGGGGTGTTTTCTGTGTTCTCCAAGTGAAAATAAGCCTGTCCGGAGCCCGTGGTAGCTCCAGCTGCTTTGGAACACATTCTGCCACACTTGCTCTTTCTGCATGTCTCTAGCAGCCAGAAAGCGCTGTAAAGCGCTCTTTTGCCCGAGAAAAGCAACACTCTGGGGGACCTCTGTAACTTTGCTTGCAGCAGCACCTTGGGGTGTTTTCTGTGTTCTCCAAGTGAAAATAAGCCTGTCCGGAGCCCGTGGCAGCGCCAGCTGCTTTGGAACACATTCTGCCACACTTGCTCTTTCTGCATGTCTCTAGCAGCCAGAAAGCGCTGTAAAGCGCTCTTTTGCCCGAGAAAAGCAACACTCTGGGGGACCTCTGTAACTTTGCTTGCAGCAGCACCTTGGGGTGTTTTCTGTGTTCTCCAAGTGAAAATAAGCCTGTCCGGAGCCCGTGGTAGCTCCAGCTGCTTTGGAACACATTCTGCCACACTTGCTCTTTCTGCATGTCTCTAGCAGCCAGAAAGCGCTGTAAAGCGCTCTTTTGCCCGAGAAAAGCAACACTCTGGGGGACCTCTGTAACTTTGCTTGCAGCAGCACCTTGGGGTGTTTTCTGTGTTCTCCAAGTGAAAATAAGCCTGTCCGGAGCCCGTGGCAGCGCCAGCTGCTTTGGAACACATTCTGCCACACTTGCTGTTTCTGCATGTCTCTAGCAGCCAGAAAGTGCTGTAAAGCGCTCTTTTGCCCGAGAAAAGCAACACTCTGGGGGACCTCTGTAACTTTGCTTGCAGCAGCACCTTGGGGTGTTTTCTGTGTTCTCCAAGTGAAAATAAGCCTGTCCGGAGCCCGTGGTCGCTCCAGCTGCTTTGGAACACATTCTGCCACACTTGCTCTTTCTGCATGTCTCTAGCAGCCAGAAAGCGCTGTAAAGCGCTCTTTTGCCCGAGAAAAGCAACACTCTGGGGGACCTCTGTAACTTTGCTTGCAGCAGCACCTTGGGGTGTTTTCTGTGTTCTCCAAGTGAAAATAAGCCTGTCCGGAGCCCGTGGTAGCTCCAGCTGCTTTGGAACACATTCTGCCACACTTGCTCTTTCTGCATGTCTCTAGCAGCCAGAAAGCGCTGTAAAGCGCTCTTTTGCCCGAGAAAAGCAACACTCTGGGGGACCTCTGTAACTTTGCTTGCAGCAGCACCTTGGGGTGTTTTCTGTGTTCTCCAAGTGAAAATAAGCCTGTCCGGAGCCCGTGGTAGCTCCAGCTGCTTTGGAACACATTCTGCCACACTTGCTCTTTCTGCATGTCTCTAGCAGCCAGAAAGCGCTGTAAAGCGCTCTTTTGCCTGAGAAAAGCAACACTCTGGGGGACCTCTGTAACTTTGCTTGCAGCAGCACCTTGGGGTGTTTTCTGTGTTCTCCAAGTGAAAATACGCCTGTCCGGAGCCCGTGGCAGCGCCAGCTGCTTTGGAACACATTCTGCCACACTTGCTCTTTCTGCATGTCTCTAGCAGCCAGAAAGCGCTGTAAAGCGCTCTTTTGCCCGAGAAAAGCAACACTCTGGGGGACCTCTGTAACTTTGCTTGCAGCAGCACCTTGGGGTGTTTTCTGTGTTCTCCAAGTGAAAATAAGCCTGTCCAGAGCCCGTGGTCGCTCCAGCTGCTTTGGAACACGTTCTGCCACACTTGCTGTTTCTGCATGTCTCTAGCAGCCAGAAAGCGCTGTAAAGCGCTCTTTTGCCCGAGAAAAGCAACACTCTGGGGGACCTCTGTAACTTTGCTTGCAGCAGCACCTTGGGGTGTTTTCTGTGTTCTCCAAGTGAAAATAAGCCTGTCCGGAGGCCGTGGTAGCTCCAGCTGCTTTGGAACACATTCTGCCACACTTGCTCTTTCTGCATGTCTCTAGCAGCCAGAAAGCGCTGTAAAGCACTCTTTTGCCCGAGAAAAGCAACACTCTGAGGGACCTCTGTAACTTTGCTTGCAGCAGCACCTTGGGGTGTTTTCTGTGTTCTCCAAGTGAAAATAAGCCTGTCCGGAGCCCGTGGTAGCTCCAGCTGCTTTGGAACACATTCTGCCACACTTGCTGTTTCTGCATGTCTCTAGCAGCCAGAAAGCGCTGTAAAGCGCTCTTTTGCCCGAGAAAAGCAACACTCTGGGGGACCTCTGTAACTTTGCTTGCAGCAGCACCTTGGGGTGTTTTCTGTGTTCTCCAAGTGAAAATAAGCCTGTCCGGAGCCCGTGGTAGCTCCAGCTGCTTTGGAACACATTCTGCCACACTTGCTGTTTCTGCATGTCTCTAGCAGCCAGAAAGCGCTGTAAAGCGCTCTTTTGCCCGAGAAAAGCAACACTCTGGGGGACCTCTGTAACTTTGCTTGCAGCAGCACCTTGGGGTGATTTCTGTGTTCTCCAAGTGAAAATAAGCCTGTCCAGAGCCCGTGGTAGCTCCAGCTGCTTTGGAACACATTCTGCCACACTTGCTCTTTCTGCATGTCTCTAGCAGCCAGAAAGCGCTGTAAAGCGCTCTTTTGCCCGAGAAAAGCAACACTCTGGGGGACCTCTGTAACTTTGCTTGCAGCAGCACCTTGGGGTGTTTTCTGTGTTCTCCAAGTGAAAATAAGCCTGTCCGGAGCCCGTGGTAGCTCCAGCTGCTTTGGAACACATTCTGCCACACTTGCTCTTTCTGCATGTCTCTAGCAGCCAGAAAGCGCTGTAAAGCGCTCTTTTGCCCGAGAAAAGCAACACTCTGGGGGACCTCTGTAACTTTGCTTGCAGCAGCACCTTGGGGTGTTTTCTGTGTTCTCCAAGTGAAAATAAGCCTGTCCGGAGGCCGTGGTCGCTCCAGCTGCTTTGGAACACATTCTGCCACACTTGCTCTTTCTGCATGTCTCTAGCAGCCAGAAAGCGCTGTAAAGCGCTCTTTTGCCCGAGAAAAGCAACACTCTGGGGGACCTCTGTAACTTTGCTTGCAGCAGCACCTTGGGGTGTTTTCTGTGTTCTCCAAGTGAAAATAAGCCTGTCCGGAGCCCGTGGTAGCTCCAGCTGCTTTGGAACACATTCTGCCACACTTGCTCTTTCTGCATGTCTCTAGCAGCCAGAAAGCGCTGTAAAGCGCTCTTTTGCCCGAGAAAAGCAACACTCAGGGGGACCTCTGTAACTTTGCTTGCAGCAGCACCTTGGGGTGTTTTCTGTGTTCTCCAAGTGAAAATAAGCCTGTCCGGAGCCCGTGGTAGCTCCAGCTGCTTTGGAACACATTCTGCCACACTTGCTGTTTCTGCATGTCTCTAGCAGCCAGAAAGCGCTGTAAAGCGCTCTTTTGCCCGAGAAAAGCAACACTCTGGGGGACCTCTGTAACTTTGCTTGCAGCAGCACCTTGGGGTGTTTTCTGTGTTCTCCAAGTGAAAATAAGCCTGTCCGGAGCCCGTGGTAGCTCCAGCTGCTTTGGAACACATTCTGCCACACTTGCTCTTTCTGCATGTCTCTAGCAGCCAGAAAGCGCTGTAAAGCGCTCTTTTGCCCGAGAAAAGCAACACTCTGGGGGACCTCTGTAACTTTGCTTGCAGCAGCACCTTGGGGTGTTTTCTGTGTTCTCCAAGTGAAAATAAGCCTGTCCGGAGCCCGTGGCAGCGCCAGCTGCTTTGGAACACATTCTGCCACACTTGCTGTTTCTGCATGTCTCTAGCAGCCAGAAAGCGCTGTAAAGCGCTCTTTTGCCCGAGAAAAGCAACACTCTGGGGGACCTCTGTAACTTTGCTTGCAGCAGCACCTTGGGGTGTTTTCTGTGTTCTCCAAGTGAAAATAAGCCTGTCCGGAGCCCGTGGTCGCTCCAGCTGCTTTGGAACACATTCTGCCACACTTGCTCTTTCTGCATGTCTCTAGCAGCCAGAAAGCGCTGTAAAGCGCTCTTTTGCCCGAGAAAAGCAACACTCTGGGGGACCTCTGTAACTTTGCTTGCAGCAGCACCTTGGGGTGTTTTCTGTGTTCTCCAAGTGAAAATAAGCCTGTCCGGAGCCCGTGGTAGCTCCAGCTGCTTTGGAACACATTCTGCCACACTTGCTCTTTCTGCATGTCTCTAGCAGCCAGAAAGCGCTGTAAAGCGCTCTTTTGCCCGAGAAAAGCAACACTCTGGGGGACCTCTGTAACTTTGCTTGCAGCAGCACCTTGGGGTGTTTTCTGTGTTCTCCAAGTGAAAATAAGCCTGTCCGGAGCCCGTGGTAGCTCCAGCTGCTTTGGAACACATTCTGCCACACTTGCTCTTTCTGCATGTCTCTAGCAGCCAGAAAGCGCTGTAAAGCGCTCTTTTCTCGAGAAAAGCAACACTCTGGGGGACCTCTGTAACTTTGCTTGCAGCAGCACCTTGGGGTGTTTTCTGTGTTCTCCAAGTGAAAATACGCCTGTCCGGAGCCCGTGGCAGCGCCAGCTGCTTTGGAACACATTCTGCCACACTTGCTCTTTCTGCATGTCTCTAGCAGCCAGAAAGCGCTGTAAAGCGCTCTTTTGCCCGAGAAAAGCAACACTCTGGGGGACCTCTGTAACTTTGCTTGCAGCAGCACCTTGGGGTGTTTTCTGTGTTCTCCAAGTGAAAATAAGCCTGTCCGGAGCCCGTGGTAGCTCCAGCTGCTTTGGAACACGTTCTGCCACACTTGCTGTTTCTGCATGTCTCTAGCAGCCAGAAAGCGCTGTAAAGCGCTCTTTTGCCCGAGAAAAGCAACACTCTGGGGGACCTCTGTAACTTTGCTTGCAGCAGCACCTTGGGGTGTTTTCTGTGTTCTCCAAGTGAAAATAAGCCTGTCCGGAGCCCGTGGTAGCTCCAGCTGCTTTGGAACACATTCTGCCACACTTGCTCTTTCTGCATGTCTCTAGCAGCCAGAAAGCGCTGTAAAGCGCTCTTTTGCCCGAGAAAAGCAACACTCTGGGGGACCTCTGTAACTTTGCTTGCAGCAGCACCTTGGTGTGTTTTCTGTGTTCTCCAAGTGAAAATAAGCCTGTCCGGAGCCCGTGGCAGCTCCAGCTGCTTTGGAACACATTCTGCCACACTTGCTGTTTCTGCATGTCTCTAGCAGCCAGAAAGCGCTGTAAAGCGCTCTTTTGCCCGAGAAAAGCAACACTCTGGGGGACCTCTGTAACTTTGCTTGCAGCAGCACCTTGGGGTGTTTTCTGTGTTCTCCAAGTGAAAATAAGCCTGTCCGGAGCCCGTGGTCGCTCCAGCTGCTTTGGAACACATTCTGCCACACTTGCTCTTTCTGCATGTCTCTAGCAGCCAGAAAGCGCTGTAAAGCGCTCTTTTGCCCGAGAAAAGCAACACTCTGGGGGACCTCTGTAACTTTGCTTGCAGCAGCACCTTGGGGTGTTTTCTGTGTTCTCCAAGTGAAAATAAGCCTGTCCGGAGCCCGTGGTAGCTCCAGCTGCTTTGGAACACATTCTGCCACACTTGCTCTTTCTGCATGTCTCTAGCAGCCAGAAAGCGCTGTAAAGCGCTCTTTTGCCCGAGAAAAGCAACACTCTGGGGGACCTCTGTAACTTTGCTTGCAGCAGCACCTTGGGGTGTTTTCTGTGTTCTCCAAGTGAAAATAAGCCTGTCCGGAGCCCGTGGTAGCTCCAGCTGCTTTGGAACACATTCTGCCACACTTGCTCTTTCTGCATGTCTCTAGCAGCCAGAAAGCGCTGTAAAGCGCTCTTTTGCCCGAGAAAAGCAACACTCTGGGGGACCTCTGTAACTTTGCTTGCAGCAGCACCTTGGGGTGTTTTCTGTGTTCTCCAAGTGAAAATAAGCCTGTCCGGAGCCCGTGGTAGCTCCAGCTGCTTTGGAACACATTCTGCCACACTTGCTCTTTCTGCATGTCTCTAGCAGCCAGAAAGCGCTGTAAAGCGCTCTTTTCTCGAGAAAAGCAACACTCTGGGGGACCTCTGTAACTTTGCTTGCAGCAGCACCTTGGGGTGTTTTCTGTGTTCTCCAAGTGAAAATACGCCTGTCCGGAGCCCGTGGCAGCGCCAGCTGCTTTGGAACACATTCTGCCACACTTGCTCTTTCTGCATGTCTCTAGCAGCCAGAAAGCGCTGTAAAGCGCTCTTTTGCCCGAGAAAAGCAACACTCTGGGGGACCTCTGTAACTTTGCTTGCAGCAGCACCTTGGGGTGTTTTCTGTGTTCTCCAAGTGAAAATAAGCCTGTCCGGAGCCCGTGGTCGCTCCAGCTGCTTTGGAACACGTTCTGCCACACTTGCTGTTTCTGCATGTCTCTAGCAGCCAGAAAGCGCTGTAAAGCGCTCTTTTGCCCGAGAAAAGCAACACTCTGGGGGACCTCTGTAACTTTGCTTGCAGCAGCACCTTGGGGTGTTTTCTGTGTTCTCCAAGTGAAAATAAGCCTGTCCGGAGCCCGTGGTAGCTCCAGCTGCTTTGGAACACATTCTGCCACACTTGCTCTTTCTGCATGTCTCTAGCAGCCAGAAAGCGCTGTAAAGCGCTCTTTTGCCCGAGAAAAGCAACACTCTGGGGGACCTCTGTAACTTTGCTTGCAGCAGCACCTTGGGGTGTTTTCTGTGTTCTCCAAGTGAAAATAAGCCTGTCCGGAGCCCGTGGCAGCTCCAGCTGCTTTGGAACACATTCTGCCACACTTGCTGTTTCTGCATGTCTCTAGCAGCCAGAAAGCGCTGTAAAGCGCTCTTTTGCCCGAGAAAAGCAACACTCTGGGGGACCTCTGTAACTTTGCTTGCAGCAGCACCTTGGGGTGTTTTCTGTGTTCTCCAAGTGAAAATAAGCCTGTCCGGAGCCCGTGGTCGCTCCAGCTGCTTTGGAACACATTCTGCCACACTTGCTCTTTCTGCATGTCTCTAGCAGCCAGAAAGCGCTGTAAAGCGCTCTTTTGCCCGAGAAAAGCAACACTCTGGGGGACCTCTGTAACTTTGCTTGCAGCAGCACCTTGGGGTGTTTTCTGTGTTCTCCAAGTGAAAATAAGCCTGTCCGGAGCCCGTGGTAGCTCCAGCTGCTTTGGAACACATTCTGCCACACTTGCTCTTTCTGCATGTCTCTAGCAGCCAGAAAGCGCTGTAAAGCGCTCTTTTGCCCGAGAAAAGCAACACTCTGGGGGACCTCTGTAACTTTGCTTGCAGCAGCACCTTGGGGTGTTTTCTGTGTTCTCCAAGTGAAAATAAGCCTGTCCGGAGCCCGTGGTAGCTCCAGCTGCTTTGGAACACATTCTGCCACACTTGCTCTTTCTGCATGTCTCTAGCAGCCAGAAAGCGCTGTAAAGCGCTCTTTTGCCCGAGAAAAGCAACACTCTGGGGGACCTCTGTAACTTTGCTTGCAGCAGCACCTTGGGGTGTTTTCTGTGTTCTCCAAGTGAAAATAAGCCTGTCCGGAGCCCGTGGTAGCTCCAGCTGCTTTGGAACACATTCTGCCACACTTGCTGTTTCTGCATGTCTCTAGCAGCCAGAAAGCGCTGTAAAGCGCTCTTTTGCCCGAGAAAAGCAACACTCTGGGGGACCTCTGTAACTTTGCTTGCAGCAGCACCTTGGGGTGTTTTCTGTGTTCTCCAAGTGAAAATAAGCCTGTCCGGAGCCCGTGGTAGCTCCAGCTGCTTTGGAACACATTCTGCCACACTTGCTCTTTCTGCATGTCTCTAGCAGCCAGAAAGCGCTGTAAAGCGCTCTTTTGCCCGAGAAAAGCAACACTCTGGGGGACCTCTGTAACTTTGCTTGCAGCAGCACCTTGGGGTGTTTTCTGTGTTCTCCAAGTGAAAATAAGCCTGTCCGGAGCCCGTGGTCGCTCCAGCTGCTTTGGAACACGTTCTGCCACACTTGCTGTTTCTGCATGTCTCTAGCAGCCAGAAAGCGCTGTAAAGCGCTCTTTTGCCCGAGAAAAGCAACACTCTGGGGGACCTCTGTAACTTTGCTTGCAGCAGCACCTTGGGGTGTTTTCTGTGTTCTCCAAGTGAAAATAAGCCTGTCCGGAGCCCGTGGTAGCTCCAGCTGCTTTGGAACACATTCTGCCACACTTGCTCTTTCTGCATGTCTCTAGCAGCCAGAAAGCGCTGTAAAGCGCTCTTTTGCCCGAGAAAAGCAACACTCTGGGGGACCTCTGTAACTTTGCTTGCAGCAGCACCTTGGGGTGTTTTCTGTGTTCTCCAAGTGAAAATAAGCCTGTCCGGAGCCCGTGGCAGCTCCAGCTGCTTTGGAACACATTCTGCCACACTTGCTGTTTCTGCATGTCTCTAGCAGCCAGAAAGCGCTGTAAAGCGCTCTTTTGCCCGAGAAAAGCAACACTCTGGGGGACCTCTGTAACTTTGCTTGCAGCAGCACCTTGGGGTGTTTTCTGTGTTCTCCAAGTGAAAATAAGCCTGTCCGGAGCCCGTGGTCGCTCCAGCTGCTTTGGAACACATTCTGCCACACTTGCTCTTTCTGCATGTCTCTAGCAGCCAGAAAGCGCTGTAAAGCGCTCTTTTGCCCGAGAAAAGCAACACTCTGGGGGACCTCTGTAACTTTGCTTGCAGCAGCACCTTGGGGTGTTTTCTGTGTTCTCCAAGTGAAAATAAGCCTGTCCGGAGCCCGTGGTAGCTCCAGCTGCTTTGGAACACATTCTGCCACACTTGCTCTTTCTGCATGTCTCTAGCAGCCAGAAAGCGCTGTAAAGCGCTCTTTTGCCCGAGAAAAGCAACACTCTGGGGGACCTCTGTAACTTTGCTTGCAGCAGCACCTTGGGGTGTTTTCTGTGTTCTCCAAGTGAAAATAAGCCTGTCCGGAGCCCGTGGTAGCTCCAGCTGCTTTGGAACACATTCTGCCACACTTGCTCTTTCTGCATGTCTCTAGCAGCCAGAAAGCGCTGTAAAGCGCTCTTTTGCCCGAGAAAAGCAACACTCTGGGGGACCTCTGTAACTTTGCTTGCAGCAGCACCTTGGGGTGTTTTCTGTGTTCTCCAAGTGAAAATAAGCCTGTCCGGAGCCCGTGGTAGCTCCAGCTGCTTTGGAACACATTCTGCCACACTTGCTGTTTCTGCATGTCTCTAGCAGCCAGAAAGCGCTGTAAAGCGCTCTTTTGCCCGAGAAAAGCAACACTCTGGGGGACCTCTGTAACTTTGCTTGCAGCAGCACCTTGGGGTGTTTTCTGTGTTCTCCAAGTGAAAATAAGCCTGTCCGGAGCCCGTGGTAGCTCCAGCTGCTTTGGAACACATTCTGCCACACTTGCTCTTTCTGCATGTCTCTAGCAGCCAGAAAGCGCTGTAAAGCGCTCTTTTGCCCGAGAAAAGCAACACTCTGGGGGACTTCTGTAACTTTGCTTGCAGCAGCACCTTGGGCTGTTTTCTGTGTTCTCCAAGTGAAAATAAGCCTGTCCGGAGCCCGTGGTCGCTCCAGCTGCTTTGGAACACATTCTGCCACACTTGCTCTTTCTGCATGTCTCTAGCAGCCAGAAAGCGCTGTAAAGCGCTCTTTTGCCCGAGAAAAGCAACACTCTGGGGGACCTCTGTAACTTTGCTTGCAGCAGCACCTTGGGGTGTTTTCTGTGTTCTCCAAGTGAAAATAAGCCTGTCCGGAGCCCGTGGTAGCTCCAGCTGCTTTGGAACACATTCTGCCACACTTGCTGTTTCTGCATGTCTCTAGCAGCCAGAAAGCGCTGTAAAGCGCTCTTTTGCCCGAGAAAAGCAACACTCTGGGGGACCTCTGTAACTTTGCTTGCAGCAGCACCTTGGGGTGTTTTCTGTGTTCTCCAAGTGAAAATAAGCCTGTCCGGAGCCCGTGGTAGCTCCAGCTGCTTTGGAACACATTCTGCCACACTTGCTCTTTCTGCATGTCTCTAGCAGCCAGAAAGCGCTGTAAAGCGCTCTTTTGCCCGAGAAAAGCAACACTCTGGGGGACCTCTGTAACTTTGCTTGCAGCAGCACCTTGGGGTGTTTTCTGTGTTCTCCAAGTGAAAATAAGCCTGTCCGGAGCCCGTGGTAGCTCCAGCTGCTTTGGAACACATTCTGCCACACTTGCTCTTTCTGCATGTCTCTAGCAGCCAGAAAGCGCTGTAAAGCGCTCTTTTGCCCGAGAAAAGCAACACTCTGGGGGACCTCTGTAACTTTGCTTGCAGCAGCACCTTGGGGTGTTTTCTGTGTTCTCCAAGTGAAAATAAGCCTGTCCGGAGCCCGTGGTAGCTCCAGCTGCTTTGGAACACATTCTGCCACACTTGCTGTTTCTGCATGTCTCTAGCAGCCAGAAAGCGCTGTAAAGCGCTCTTTTGCCCGAGAAAAGCAACACTCTGGGGGACCTCTGTAACTTTGCTTGCAGCAGCACCTTGGGGTGTTTTCTGTGTTCTCCAAGTGAAAATAAGCCTGTCCGGAGCCCGTGGTCGCTCCAGCTGCTTTGGAACACATTCTGCCACACTTGCTGTTTCTGCATGTCTCTAGCAGCCAGAAAGCGCTGTAAAGCGCTCTTTTGCCCGAGAAAAGCAACACTCTGGGGGACCTCTGTAACTTTGCTTGCAGCAGCACCTTGGGGTGTTTTCTGTGTTCTCCAAGTGAAAATAAGCCTGTCCGGAGCCCGTGGTAGCTCCAGCTGCTTTGGAACACATTCTGCCACACTTGCTCTTTCTGCATGTCTCTAGCAGCCAGAAAGCGCTGTAAAGCGCTCTTTTGCCCGAGAAAAGCAACACTCTCGGGGACCTCTGTAACTTTGCTTGCAGCAGCACCTTGGGGTGTTTTCTGTGTTCTCCAAGTGAAAATAAGCCTGTCCGGAGCCCGTGGTCGCTCCAGCTGCTTTGGAACACATTCTGCCACACTTGCTCTTTCTGCATGTCTCTAGCAGCCAGAAAGCGCTGTAAAGCGCTCTTTTGCCCGAGAAAAGCAACACTCTGGGGGACCTCTGTAACTTTGCTTGCAGCAGCACCTTGGGGTGTTTTCTGTGTTCTCCAAGTGAAAATAAGCCTGTCCGGAGCCCGTGGTAGCGCCAGCTGCTTTGGAACACATTCTGCCACACTTGCTGTTTCTGCATGTCTCTAGCAGCCAGAAAGCGCTGTAAAGCGCTCTTTTGCCCGAGAAAAGCAACACTCTGGGGGACCTCTGTAACTTTGCTTGCAGCAGCACCTTGGGGTGTTTTCTGTGTTCTCCAAGTGAAAATAAGCCTGTCCGGAGCCCGTGGTAGCTCCAGCTGCTTTGGAACACATTCTGCCACACTTGCTCTTTCTGCATGTCTCTAGCAGCCAGAAAGCGCTGTAAAGCGCTCTTTTGCCTGAGAAAAGCAACACTCTGGGGGACCTCTGTAACTTTGCTTGCAGCAGCACCTTGGGGTGTTTTCTGTGTTCTCCAAGTGAAAATACGCCTGTCCGGAGCCCGTGGCAGCGCCAGCTGCTTTGGAACACGTTCTGCCACACTTGCTCTTTCTGCATGTCTCTAGCAGCCAGAAAGCGCTGTAAAGCGCTCTTTTGCCCGAGAAAAGCAACACTCTGGGGGACCTCTGTAACTTTGCTTGCAGCAGCACCTTGGGGTGTTTTCTGTGTTCTCCAAGTGAAAATAAGCCTGTCCGGAGCCCGTGGTAGCTCCAGCTGCTTTGGAACACGTTCTGCCACACTTGCTCTTTCTGCATGTCTCTAGCAGCCAGAAAGCGCTGTAAAGCGCTCTTTTGCCCGAGAAAAGCAACACTCTGGGGGACCTCTGTAACTTTGCTTGCAGCAGCACCTTGGGGTGTTTTCTGTGTTCTCCAAGTGAAAATAAGCCTGTCCGGAGCCCGTGGTAGCTCCAGCTGCTTTGGAACACATTCTGCCACACTTGCTCTTTCTGCATGTCTCTAGCAGCCAGAAAGCGCTGTAAAGCGCTCTTTTGCCCGAGAAAAGCAACACTCTGGGGGACCTCTGTAACTTTGCTTGCAGCAGCACCTTGGGGTGTTTTCTGTGTTCTCCAAGTGAAAATAAGCCTGTCCAGAGCCCGTGGTAGCTCCAGCTGCTTTGGAACACATTCTGCCACACTTGCTCTTTCTGCATGTCTCTAGCAGCCAGAAAGCGCTGTAAAGCGCTCTTTTGCCCGAGAAAAGCAACACTCTGGGGGACCTCTGTAACTTTGCTTGCAGCAGCACCTTGGGGTGTTTTCTGTGTTCTCCAAGTGAAAATAAGCCTGTCCGGAGCCCGTGGTAGCTCCAGCTGCTTTGGAACACATTCTGCCACACTTGCTCTTTCTGCATGTCTCTAGCAGCCAGAAAGCACTGTAAAGCGCTCTTTTGCCCGAGAAAAGCAACACTCTGGGGGACCTCTGTAACTTTGCTTGCAGCAGCACCTTGGGGTGTTTTCTGTGTTCTCCAAGTGAAAATAAGCCTGTCCGGAGCCCGTGGTAGCGCCAGCTGCTTTGGAACACATTCTGCCACACTTGCTCTTTCTGCATGTCTCTAGCAGCCAGAAAGCGCTGTAAAGCGCTCTTTTGCCCGAGAAAAGCAACACTCTGGGGGACCTCTGTAACTTTGCTTGCAGCAGCACCTTGGGGTGTTTTCTGTGTTCTCCAAGTGAAAATAAGCCTGTCCGGAGCCCGTGGTAGCTCCAGCTGCTTTGGAACACATTCTGCCACACTTGCTCTTTCTGCATGTCTCTAGCAGCCAGAAAGCGCTGTAAAGCGCTCTTTTGCCCGAGAAAAGCAACACTCTGGGGGACCTCTGTAACTTTGCTTGCAGCAGCACCTTGGGGTGTTTTCTGTGTTCTCCAAGTGAAAATAAGCCTGTCCGGAGCCCGTGGTCGCTCCAGCTGCTTTGGAACACATTCTGCCACACTTGCTCTTTCTGCATGTCTCTAGCAGCCAGAAAGCGCTGTAAAGCGCTCTTTTGCCCGAGAAAAGCAACACTCTGGTGGACCTCTGTAACTTTGCTTGCAGCAGCACCTTGGGGTGTTTTCTGTGTTCTCCAAGTGAAAATAAGCCTGTCCGGAGCCCGTGGTAGCTCCAGCTGCTTTGGAACACATTCTGCCACACTTGCTCTTTCTGCATGTCTCTAGCAGCCAGAAAGCGCTGTAAAGCGCTCTTTTGCCCGAGAAAAGCAACACTCTGGGGGACCTCTGTAACTTTGCTTGCAGCAGCACCTTGGGGTGTTTTCTGTGTTCTCCAAGTGAAAATAAGCCTGTCCGGAGCCCGTGGTAGCTCCAGCTGCTTTGGAACACATTCTGCCACACTTGCTCTTTCTGCATGTCTCTAGCAGCCAGAAAGCGCTGTAAAGCGCTCTTTTGCCCGAGAAAAGCAACACTCTGGGGGACCTCTGTAACTTTGCTTGCAGCAGCACCTTGGGGTGTTTTCTGTGTTCTCCAAGTGAAAATAAGCCTGTCTGGAGCCCGTGGTAGCGCCAGCTGCTTTGGAACACATTCTGCCACACTTGCTGTTTCTGCATGTCTCTAGCAGCCAGAAAGCGCTGTAAAGCGCTCTTTTGCCCGAGAAAAGCAACACTCTGGGGGACCTCTGTAACTTTGCTTGCAGCAGCACCTTGGGGTGTTTTCTGTGTTCTCCAAGTGAAAATAAGCCTGTCCGGAGCCCGTGGTAGCTCCAGCTGCTTTGGAACACATTCTGCCACACTTGCTCTTTCTGCATGTCTCTAGCAGCCAGAAAGCGCTGTAAAGCGCTCTTTTGCCTGAGAAAAGCAACACTCTGGGGGACCTCTGTAACTTTGCTTGCAGCAGCACCTTGGGGTGTTTTCTGTGTTCTCCAAGTGAAAATACGCCTGTCCGGAGCCCGTGGCAGCGCCAGCGGCTTTGGAACACGTTCTGCCACACTTGCTCTTTCTGCATGTCTCTAGCAGCCAGAAAGCGCTGTAAAGCGCTCTTTTGCCCGAGAAAAGCAACACTCTGGGGGACCTCTGTAACTTTGCTTGCAGCAGCACCTTGGGGTGTTTTCTGTGTTCTCCAAGTGAAAATAAGCCTGTCCGGAGCCCGTGGTAGCTCCAGCTGCTTTGGAACACATTCTGCCACACTTGCTGTTTCTGCATGTCTCTAGCAGCCAGAAAGCGCTGTAAAGCGCTCTTTTGCCCGAGAAAAGCAACACTCTGGGGGACCTCTGTAACTTTGCTTGCAGCAGCACCTTGGGGTGTTTTCTGTGTTCTCCAAGTGAAAATAAGCCTGTCCGGAGCCCGTGGTAGCTCCAGCTGCTTTGGAACACATTCTGCCACACTTGCTCTTTCTGCATGTCTCTAGCAGCCAGAAAGCGCTGTAAAGCGCTCTTTTGCCTGAGAAAAGCAACACTCTGGGGGACCTCTGTAACTTTGCTTGCAGCAGCACCTTGGGGTGTTTTCTGTGTTCTCCAAGTGAAAATACGCCTGTCCGGAGCCCGTGGCAGCGCCAGCTGCTTTGGAACACGTTCTGCCACACTTGCTCTTTCTGCATGTCTCTAGCAGCCAGAAAGCGCTGTAAAGCGCTCTTTTGCCCGAGAAAAGCAACACTCTGGGGGACCTCTGTAACTTTGCTTGCAGCAGCACCTTGGGGTGTTTTCTGTGTTCTCCAAGTGAAAATAAGCCTGTCCGGAGCCCGTGGTCGCTCCAGCTGCTTTGGAACACGTTCTGCCACACTTGCTCTTTCTGCATGTCTCTAGCAGCCAGAAAGCGCTGTAAAGCGCTCTTTTGCCCGAGAAAAGCAACACTCTGGGGGACCTCTGTAACTTTGCTTGCAGCAGCACCTTGGGGTGTTTTCTGTGTTCTCCAAGTGAAAATAAGCCTGTCCGGAGCCCGTGGTAGCTCCAGCTGCTTTGGAACACATTCTGCCACACTTGCTGTTTCTGCATGTCTCTAGCAGCCAGAAAGCGCTGTAAAGCGCTCTTTTGCCCGAGAAAAGCAACACTCTGGGGGACCTCTGTAACTTTGCTTGCAGCAGCACCTTGGGGTGTTTTCTGTGTTCTCCAAGTGAAAATAAGCCTGTCCGGAGCCCGTGGTAGCTCCAGCTGCTTTGGAACACATTCTGCCACACTTGCTGTTTCTGCATGTCTCTAGCAGCCAGAAAGCGCTGTAAAGCGCTCTTTTGCCCGAGAAAAGCAACACTCTGGGGGACCTCTGTAACTTTGCTTGCAGCAGCACCTTGGGGTGTTTTCTGTGTTCTCCAAGTGAAAATAAGCCTGTCCGGAGCCCATGGTAGCTCCAGCTGCTTTGGAACACATTCTGCCACACTTGCTCTTTCTGCATGTCTCTAGCAGCCAGAAAGCGCTGTAAAGCGCTCTTTTGCCCGAGAAAAACAACACTCTGGGGGACCTCTGTAACTTTGCTTGCAGCAGCACCTTGGGGTGTTTTCTGTGTTCTCCAAGTGAAAATAAGCCTGTCCGGAGCCCGTGGTCGCTCCAGCTGCTTTGGAACACATTCTGCCACACTTGCTGTTTCTGCATGTCTCTAGCAGCCAGAAAGCGCTGTAAAGCGCTCTTTTGCCCGAGAAAAGCAACACTCTGGGGGACCTCTGTAACTTTGCTTGCAGCAGCACCTTGGGGTGTTTTCTGTGTTCTCCAAGTGAAAATAAGCCTGTCCGGAGCCCGTGGTAGCTCCAGCTGCTTTGGAACACATTCTGCCACACTTGCTCTTTCTGCATGTCTCTAGCAGCCAGAAAGCGCTGTAAAGCGCTCTTTTGCCCGAGAAAAGCAACACTCTGGGGGACCTCTGTAACTTTGCTTGCAGCAGCACCTTGGGGTGTTTTCTGTGTTCTCCAAGTGAAAATAAGCCTGTCCGGAGCCCGTGGTAGCTCCAGCTGCTTTGGAATACATTCTGCCACACTTGCTGTTTCTGCATGTCTCTAGCAGCCAGAAAGCGCTGTAAAGCTCTCTTTTGCC
>NW_028154476.1:0-57025 GCF_965231275.1 Zosterops lateralis
AAGTCCCCCTGAGTGTTGCTTTTTCTCGAGGGAAAAGAGCGCTTTACAGCGCTTTCTGGCTAGTAGAGACATGCAGAAAGAGCAAGTGTGGCAGAATGTGTTCCAAAGCAGCCTGGAGCTACACGGGCTCCGGACAGGCTTCTTTTCACTTGGAGAACACAGAAAACACACCAAGGTGCTGCTGCAAGCAAAGTTACATAAGTCCCCCTGAGTGTTGCTTTTCTCGAGAAAGAGCGCTTTACAGCGCTTTCTGGCTGCTAGAGACATGCAGAAAGAGCAAGTGTGGCAGAATGTGTTCCAAAGCAGCTGGAGCTACCACGGGCTCCGGACAGGCTTCTTTTCACTTGGAGAACACAGAAAACACACCAAGGTGCTGCTGCAAGCAAAGTTACAAGCGTCGAGGTCCCCCTGAGTGTTGCTTTTCTCGAGAAAAGAGCGCTTTACAGCGCTTTCTGGCTGCTAGAGACATGCAGAAAGAGCAAGTGTGGCAGAATGTGTTCCAAAGCAGCTGGAGCTACCACGGGCTCCGGACAGGCTTATTTTCACTTGGAGAACACAGAAAACACACCAAGGTGCTGCTGCAAGCAAAGTTACAGAGGTTTCCCAGAGTGTTGCTTTTCTCGAGAAAAGAGCGCTTTACAGCGCTTTCTGGCTGCTAGAGACATGCAGAAAGAGCAAGTGTGGCAGAATGTGTTCCAAAGCAGCTGGAGCTACCACGGGCTCCGGACAGGCTTATTTTCACTTGGAGAACACAGAAAACACACCAAGGTGCTGCTGCAAGCAAAGTTACAGAGGTTTCCCAGAGTGTTGCTTTTCTCGAGAAAAGAGCGCTTTACAGCGCTTTCTGGCTGCTAGAGACATGCAGAAAGAGCAAGTGTGGCAGAATGTGTTCCAAAGCAGCTGGAGCTACCACGGGCTCCGGACAGGCTTATTTTCACTTGGAGAACACAGAAAACACACCAAGGTGCTGCTGCAAGCAAAGTTACAGAGGTTTCCCAGAGTGTTGCTTTTCTCGAGAAAAGAGCGCTTTACAGCGCTTTCTGGCTGCTAGAGACATGCAGAAAGAGCAAGTGTGGCAGAATGTGTTCCAAAGCAGCTGGAGCTACCACGGGCTCCGGACAGGCTTATTTTCACTTGGAGAACACAGAAAACACACCAAGGTGCTGCTGCAAGCAAAGTTACAGAGGTTTCCCAGAGTGTTGCTTTTCTCGAGAAAAGAGCGCTTTACAGCGCTTTCTGGCTGCTAGAGACATGCAGAAAGAGCAAGTGTGGCAGAATGTGTTCCAAAGCAGCTGGAGCTACCACGGGCTCCGGACAGGCATATTTTCACTTGGAGAACACAGAAAACACACCAAGGTGCTGCTGCAAGCAAAGTTACACAAGTCATCCCCGAGTGTTGCTTTTCTCGAGAAAAGAGCGCTTTACAGCGCTTTCTGGCTGCTAGAGACATGCAGAAAGAGCAAGTGTGGCAGAATGTGTTCCAAAGCAGCTGGAGCTACCACGGGCTCCGGACAGGCTTATTTTCACTTGGAGAACACAGAAAACACACCAAGGTGCTGCTGCAAGCAAAGTAACAGAAGTCCCCCCTGAGTGTTGCTTTTCTCGAGAAAAGAGCGCTTTACAGCGCTTTCTGGCTGCTAGAGACATGCAGAAAGAGCAAGTGTGGCAGAATGTGTTCCAAAGCAGCTGGAGCTACCACGGGCTCCGGACAGGCTTATTTTCACTTGGAGAACACAGAAAACACACCAAGGTGCTGCTGCAAGCAAAGTTACACAAGTCCCCCTGAGTGTTGCTTTTCTCGAGAAAAGAGCGCTTTACAGCGCTTTCTGGCTGCTAGAGACATGCAGAAAGAGCAAGTGTGGCAGAATGTGTTCCAAAGCAGCTGGAGCTACCACGGGCTCCGGACAGGCTTATTTTCACTTGGAGAACACAGAAAACACACCAAGGTGCTGCTGCAAGCAAAGTTACAGAAAAGTCCCCCAGAGTGTTGCTTTTCTCGAGAAAAGAGCGCTTTACAGCGCTTTCTGGCTGCTAGAGACATGCAGAAAGAGCAAGTGTGGCAGAATGTGTTCCAAAGCAGCTGGAGCTACCACGGGCTCCGGACAGGCTTATTTTCACTTGGAGAACACAGAAAACACACCAAGGTGCTGCTGCAAGCAAAGTTACAGAGGTTTCCCAGAGTGTTGCTTTTCTCGAGAAAAGAGCGCTTTACAGCGCTTTCTGGCTGCTAGAGACATGCAGAAAGAGCAAGTGTGGCAGAATGTGTTCCAAAGCAGCTGGAGCTACCACGGGCTCCGGACAGGCTTATTTTCACTTGGAGAACACAGAAAACACACCAAGGTGCTGCTGCAAGCAAAGTTACAGAGGTTTCCCAGAGTGTTGCTTTTCTCGAGAAAAGAGCGCTTTACAGCGCTTTCTGGCTGCTAGAGACATGCAGAAAGAGCAAGTGTGGCAGAATGTGTTCCAAAGCAGCTGGAGCTACCACGGGCTCCGGACAGGCTTATTTTCACTTGGAGAACACAGAAAACACACCAAGGTGCTGCTGCAAGCAAAGTTACAGAGGTTTCCCAGAGTGTTGCTTTTCTCGAGAAAAGAGCGCTTTACAGCGCTTTCTGGCTGCTAGAGACATGCAGAAAGAGCAAGTGTGGCAGAATGTGTTCCAAAGCAGCTGGAGCTACCACGGGCTCCGGACAGGCTTATTTTCACTTGGAGAACACAGAAAACACACCAAGGTGCTGCTGCAAGCAAAGTTACACAAGTCCCCCTGAGTGTTGCTTTTCTCGAGAAAAGAGCGCTTTACAGCGCTTTCTGGCTGCTAGAGACATGCAGAAAGAGCAAGTGTGGCAGAATGTGTTCCAAAGCAGCTGGAGCTACCACGGGCTCCGGACAGGCTTATTTTCACTTGGAGAACACAGAAAACACACCAAGGTGCTGCTGCAAGCAAAGTTACAGAAGTCCCCCAGAGTGTTGCTTTTCTCGAGAAAAGAGCGCTTTACAGTGCTTTCTGGCTGCTAGAGACATGCAGAAAGAGCAAGTGTGGCAGAATGTGTTCCAAAGCAGCTGGAGCTACCACGGGCTCCGGACAGGCTTCTTTTCACTTGGAGAACACAGAAAACACACCAAGGTGCTGCTGCAAGCAGAGTTACAGAGGTTTCCCAGAGTGTTGCTTTTCTCGAGAAAAGAGCGCTTTACAGCGCTTTCTGGCTGCTAGAGACATGCAGAAAGAGCAAGTGTGGCAGAATGTGTTCCAAAGCAGCTGGAGCTACCACGGGCTCCGGACAGGCTTATTTTCACTTGGAGAACACAGAAAACACACCAAGGTGCTGCTGCAAGCAAAGTTACAGAGGTTTCCCAGAGTGTTGCTTTTCTCGAGAAAAGAGCGCTTTACAGCGCTTTCTGGCTGCTAGAGACATGCAGAAAGAGCAAGTGTGGCAGAATGTGTTCCAAAGCAGCTGGAGCTACCACGGGCTCCGGACAGGCTTATTTTCACTTGGAGAACACAGAAAACACACCAAGGTGCTGCTGCAAGCAAAGTTACAGAGGTTTCCCAGAGTGTTGCTTTTCTCGAGAAAAGAGCGCTTTACAGCGCTTTCTGGCTGCTAGAGACATGCAGAAAGAGCAAGTGTGGCAGAATGTGTTCCAAAGCAGCTGGAGCTACCACGGGCTCCGGACAGGCTTCTTTTCACTTGGAGAACACAGAAAACACACCAAGGTGCTGCTGCAAGCAAAGTTACAGAGGTTTCCCAGAGTGTTGCTTTTCTCGAGAAAAGAGCGCTTTACAGCGCTTTCTGGCTGCTAGAGACATGCAGAAAGAGCAAGTGTGGCAGAATGTGTTCCAAAGCAGCTGGAGCTACCACGGGCTCCAGACAGGCTTATTTTCACTTGGAGAACACAGAAAACACACCAAGGTGCTGCTGCAAGCAAAGTTACAGAAGTCCCCCTGAGTGTTGCTTTTCTCGGGCAAAAGCGTGCTTTACAGCGCTTTCTGGCTGCTAGAGACATGCAGAAAGAGCAAGTGTGGCAGAATGTGTTCCAAAGCAGCTGGAGCTACCACGGGCTCCGGACAGCCTTATTTTCACTTGGAGAACACAGAAAACACACCAAGGTGCTGCTGCAAGCAAAGTTACAGAGGTTTCCCAGAGTGTTGCTTTTCTCGGGCAAAAGCGTGCTTTACAGCGCTTTCTGGCTGCTAGAGACATGCAGAAAGAGCAAGTGTGGCAGAATGTGTTCCAAAGCAGCTGGAGCTACCACGGGCTCCGGACAGGCTTATTTTCACTTGGAGAACACAGAAAACACACCAAGGTGCTGCTGCAAGCAAAGTTACACAAGTCACCCTGAGTGTTGCTTTTCTCGGGCAAAAGAGCGCTTTACAGCGCTTTCTGGCTGCTAGAGACATGCAGAAAGAGCAAGTGTGGCAGAATGTGTTCCAAAGCAGCTGGAGCTACCACGGGCTCCGGACAGGCTTATTTTCACTTGGAGAACACAGAAAACACCCCAAGGTGCTGCTGCAAGCAAAGTTACACAAGTCCCCCTGAGTGTTGCTTTTCTGGAGAAAAGAGCGCTTTACAGCGCTTTCTGGCTGCTAGAGACATGCAGAAAGAGCAAGTGTGGCAGAATGTGTTCCAAAGCAGCTGGAGCTACCACGGGCTCCGGACAGGCTTATTTTCACTTGGAGAACACAGAAAACACACCAAGGTGCTGCTGCAAGCAAAGTTACAGAAGTCCCCCTGAGTGTTGCTTTTCTGGGGAAAAGAGCGCTTTAGAGCGCTTTCTGGCTGCTAGGGACATGCAGAAAGAGCAAGTGTGGCAGAATGTGTTCCAAAGCAGCTGGAGCTACCACGGGCTCCGGACAGGCTTCTTTTCACTTGGAGAACACAGAAAACACACCAAGGTGCTGCTGCAAGCAAAGTTACAGAAGTCCCCCTGAGTGTTGCTTTTCTCGAGAAAAGAGCGCTTTACAGTGCTTTCTGGCTGCTAGAGACATGCAGAAAGAGCAAGTGTGGCAGAATGTGTTCCAAAGCAGCTGGAGCTACCACGGGCTCCGGACAGGCTTATTTTCACTTGGAGAACACAGAAAACACACCAAGGTGCTGCTGCAAGCAAAGTTACAGAGGTCCCCCAGAGTGTTGCTTTTCTCGAGAAAAGAGCGCTTTACAGCGCTTTCTGGCTGCTAGAGACATGCAGAAAGAGCAAGTGTGGCAGAATGTGTTCCAAAGCAGCTGGAGCTACCACGGGCTCCGGACAGGCTTATTTTCACTTGGAGAACACAGAAAACACACCAAGGTGCTGCTGCAAGCAAAGTTACAGAAGTCCCCCTGAGTGTTGCTTTTCTCGAGAAAAGAGCGCTTTACAGCGCTTTCTGGCTGCTAGAGACATGCAGAAAGAGCAAGTGTGGCAGAATGTGTTCCAAAGCAGCTGGAGCTACCACGGGCTCCGGACAGGCTTCTTTTCACTTGGAGAACACAGAAAACACACCAAGGTGCTGCTGCAAGCAAAGTTACACAAGTCCCCCTGAGTGTTGCTTTTCTCGAGAAAAGAGCGCTTTACAGCGCTTTCTGGCTGCTAGAGACATGCAGAAAGAGCAAGTGTGGCAGAATGTGTTCCAAAGCAGCTGGAGCTACCACGGGCTCCGGACAGGCTTATTTTCACTTGGAGAACACAGAAAACACACCAAGGTGCTGCTGCAAGCAAAGTTACAGAGGTTTCCCAGAGTGTTGCTTTTCTCGAGAAAAGAGCGCTTTACAGCGCTTTCTGGCTGCTAGAGACATGCAGAAAGAGCAAGTGTGGCAGAATGTGTTCCAAAGCAGCTGGAGCTACCACGGGCTCCGGACAGGCTTATTTTCACTTGGAGAACACAGAAAACACACCAAGGTGCTGCTGCAAGCAAAGTTACAGAGGTTTCCCAGAGTGTTGCTTTTCTCGAGAAAAGAGCGCTTTAGAGCGCTTTCTGGCTGCTAGAGACATGCAGAAAGAGCAAGTGTGGCAGAATGTGTTCCAAAGCAGCTGGAGCTACCACGGGCTCCGGACAGGCTTATTTTCACTTGGAGAACACAGAAAACACACCAAGGTGCTGCTGCAAGCAAAGTTACAGAGGTTCCCAGAGTGTTGCTTTTCTCGAGAAAAGAGCGCTTTACAGCGCTTTCTGGCTGCTAGAGACATGCAGAAAGAGCAAGTGTGGCAGAATGTGTTCCAAAGCAGCTGGAGCTACCACGGGCTCCGGACAGGCTTATTTTCACTTGGAGAACACAGAAAACACACCAAGGTGCTGCTGCAAGCAAAGTTACAGAGGTTTCCCAGAGTGTTGCTTTTCTCGAGAAAAGAGCGCTTTACAGCGCTTTCTGGCTGCTAGAGACATGCAGAAAGAGCAAGTGTGGCAGAATGTGTTCCAAAGCAGCTGGAGCTACCACGGGCTCCGGACAGGCATATTTTCACTTGGAGAACACAGAAAACACACCAAGGTGCTGCTGCAAGCAAAGTTACACAAGTCACCCTGAGTGTTGCTTTTCTCGAGAAAAGAGCGCTTTACAGCGCTTTCTGGCTGCTAGAGACATGCAGAAAGAGCAAGTGTGGCAGAATGTGTTCCAAAGCAGCTGGAGCTACCACGGGCTCCGGACAGGCTTCTTTTCACTTGGAGAACACAGAAAACACACCAAGGTGCTGCTGCAAGCAAAGTTACAGAAGTCCCCCTGAGTGTTGCTTTTCTCGAGAAAAGAGCGCTTTACAGCGCTTTCTGGCTGCTAGAGACATGCAGAAAGAGCAAGTGTGGCAGAATGTGTTCCAAAGCAGCTGGAGCTACCACGGGCTCCGGACAGGCTTATTTTCACTTGGAGAACACAGAAAACACACCAAGGTGCTGCTGCAAGCAAAGTTACACAAGTCCCCCTGAGTGTTGCTTTTCTCGAGAAAAGAGCGCTTTACAGCGCTTTCTGGCTGCTAGAGACATGCAGAAAGAGCAAGTGTGGCAGAATGTGTTCCAAAGCAGCTGGAGCTACCACGGGCTCCGGACAGGCTTATTTTCACTTGGAGAACACAGAAAACACACCAAGGTGCTGCTGCAAGCAAAGTTACACAAGTCCCCCTGAGTGTTGCTTTTCTCGAGAAAAGAGCGCTTTACAGTGCTTTCTGGCTGCTAGAGACATGCAGAAAGAGCAAGTGTGGCAGAATGTGTTCCAAAGCAGCTGGAGCTACCACGGGCTCCGGACAGGCTTATTTTCACTTGGAGAACACAGAAAACACACCAAGGTGCTGCTGCAAGCAAAGTTACACAAGTCCCCCTGAGTGTTGCTTTTCTCGAGAAAAGAGCGCTTTACAGCGCTTTCTGGCTGCTAGAGACATGCAGAAAGAGCAAGTGTGGCAGAATGTGTTCCAAAGCAGCTGGAGCTACCACGGGCTCCGGACAGGCTTATTTTCACTTGGAGAACACAGAAAACACCCCAAGGTGCTGCTGCAAGCAAAGTTACACAAGTCCCCCTGAGTGTTGCTTTTCTGGGGAAAAGAGGGCTTTACAGCGCTTTCTGGCTGCTAGAGACATGCAGAAAGAGCAAGTGTGGCAGAATGTGTTCCAAAGCAGCTGGAGCTACCACGGGCTCCGGACAGGCTTCTTTTCACTTGGAGAACACAGAAAACACACCAAGGTGCTGCTGCAAGCAAAGTTACAGAAGTCCCCCTGAGTGTTGCTTTTCTGGGGAAAAGAGCGCTTTACAGCGCTTTCTGGCTGCTAGAGACATGCAGAAAGAGCAAGTGTGGCAGAATGTGTTCCAAAGCAGCTGGAGCTACCACGGGCTCCGGACAGGCTTATTTTCACTTGGAGAACACAGAAAACACACCAAGGTGCTGCTGCAAGCAAAGTTACACAAGTCCCCCTGAGTGTTGCTTTTCTCGAGAAAAGAGCGCTTTACAGCGCTTTCTGGCTGCTAGAGACATGCAGAAAGAGCAAGTGTGGCAGAATGTGTTCCAAAGCAGCTGGAGCTACCACGGGCTCCGGACAGGCTTATTTTCACTTGGAGAACACAGAAAACACACCAAGGTGCTGCTGCAAGCAAAGTTACAGAAGTCCCCCTGAGTGTTGCTTTTCTCGAGAAAAGAGCGCTTTACAGCGCTTTCTGGCTGCTAGAGACATGCAGAAAGAGCAAGTGTGGCAGAATGTGTTCCAAAGCAGCTGGAGCTACCACGGGCTCCGGACAGGCTTATTTTCACTTGGAGAACACAGAAAACACACCAAGGTGCTGCCGCAAGCAAAGTTACAGAGGTCCCCCTGAGTGTTGCTTTTCTCGAGAAAAGAGCGCTTTACAGTGCTTTCTGGCTGCTAGAGACATGCAGAAAGAGCAAGTGTAGCAGAATGTGTTCCAAAGCAGCTGGAGCTACCACGGGCTCCGGACAGGCTTATTTTCACTTGGAGAACACAGAAAACACACCAAGGTGCTGCTGCAAGCAAAGTTACACAAGTCCCCCTGAGTGTTGCTTTTCTCGAGAAAAGAGCGCTTTACAGCGCTTTCTGGCTGCTAGAGACATGCAGAAAGAGCAAGTGTGGCAGAATGTGTTCCAAAGCAGCTGGAGCTACCACGGGCTCCGGACAGGCTTATTTTCACTTGGAGAACACAGAAAACACACCAAGGTGCTGCTGCAAGCAAAGTTACAGAGGTTTCCCAGAGTGTTGCTTTTCTCGAGAAAAGAGCGCTTTACAGCGCTTTCTGGCTGCTAGAGACATGCAGAAAGAGCAAGTGTGGCAGAATGTGTTCCAAAGCAGCTGGAGCTACCACGGGCTCCGGACAGGCTTATTTTCACTTGGAGAACACAGAAAACACACCAAGGTGCTGCTGCAAGCAAAGTTACAGAGGTTTCCCAGAGTGTTGCTTTTCTCGAGAAAAGAGCGCTTTACAGCGCTTTCTGGCTGCTAGAGACATGCAGAAAGAGCAAGTGTGGCAGAATGTGTTCCAAAGCAGCTGGAGCTACCACGGGCTCCGGACAGGCTTATTTTCACTTGGAGAACACAGAAAACACACCAAGGTGCTGCTGCAAGCAAAGTTACACAAGTCCCCCTGAGTGTTGCTTTTCTGGGGAAAAGAGCGCTTTACAGCGCTTTCTGGCTGCTAGAGACATGCAGAAAGAGCAAGTGTGGCAGAATGTGTTCCAAAGCAGCTGGAGCTACCACGGGCTCCGGACAGGCTTATTTTCACTTGGAGAACACAGAAAACACACCAAGGTGCTGCTGCAAGCAAAGTTACAGAAGTCCCCCTGAGTGTTGCTTTTCTGGGAAAAGAGCGCTTTACAGCGCTTTCTGGCTGCTAGAGACATGCAGAAAGAGCAAGTGTGGCAGAATGTGTTCCAAAGCAGCTGGAGCTACCACGGGCTCCGGACAGGCTTATTTTCACTTGGAGAACACAGAAAACACACCAAGGTGCTGCTGCAAGCAAAGTTACAGAAGTCCCCCTGAGTGTTGCTTTTCTCGAGAAAAGAGCGCTTTACAGTGCTTTCTGGCTGCTAGAGACATGCAGAAAGAGCAAGTGTGGCAGGAATGTGTTCCAAAGCAGCTGGAGCTACCACGGGCTCCGGACAGGCTTATTTTCACTTGGAGAACACAGAAAACACACCAAGGTGCTGCTGCAAGCAAAGTTACACAAGTCCCCCTGAGTGTTGCTTTTCTCGAGAAAAGAGCGCTTTACAGCGCTTTCTGGCTGCTAGAGACATGCAGAAAGAGCAAGTGTGGCAGAATGTGTTCCAAAGCAGCTGGAGCTACCACGGGCTCCGGACAGGCTTATTTTCACTTGGAGAACACAGAAAACACCCCAAGGTGCTGCTGCAAGCAAAGTTACACAAGTCCCCCTGAGTGTTGCTTTTCTGGGGAAAAGAGGGCTTTACAGCGCTTTCTGGCTGCTAGAGACATGCAGAAAGAGCAAGTGTGGCAGAATGTGTTCCAAAGCAGCTGGAGCTACCACGGGCTCCGGACAGGCTTCTTTTCACTTGGAGAACACAGAAAACACACCAAGGTGCTGCTGCAAGCAAAGTTACAGAAGTCCCCCTGAGTGTTGCTTTTCTGGGGAAAAGAGCGCTTTACAGCGCTTTCTGGCTGCTAGAGACATGCAGAAAGAGCAAGTGTGGCAGAATGTGTTCCAAAGCAGCTGGAGCTACCACGGGCTCCGGACAGGCTTATTTTCACTTGGAGAACACAGAAAACACACCAAGGTGCTGCTGCAAGCAAAGTTACACAAGTCCCCCTGAGTGTTGCTTTTCTCGAGAAAAGAGCGCTTTACAGCGCTTTCTGGCTGCTAGAGACATGCAGAAAGAGCAAGTGTGGCAGAATGTGTTCCAAAGCAGCTGGAGCTACCACGGGCTCCGGACAGGCTTATTTTCACTTGGAGAACACAGAAAACACACCAAGGTGCTGCTGCAAGCAAAGTTACAGAAGTCCCCCTGAGTGTTGCTTTTCTCGAGAAAAGAGCGCTTTACAGCGCTTTCTGGCTGCTAGAGACATGCAGAAAGAGCAAGTGTGGCAGAATGTGTTCCAAAGCAGCTGGAGCTACCACGGGCTCCGGACAGGCTTATTTTCACTTGGAGAACACAGAAAACACACCAAGGTGCTGCCGCAAGCAAAGTTACAGAGGTCCCCCTGAGTGTTGCTTTTCTCGAGAAAAGAGCGCTTTACAGTGCTTTCTGGCTGCTAGAGACATGCAGAAAGAGCAAGTGTAGCAGAATGTGTTCCAAAGCAGCTGGAGCTACCACGGGCTCCGGACAGGCTTATTTTCACTTGGAGAACACAGAAAACACACCAAGGTGCTGCTGCAAGCAAAGTTACACAAGTCCCCCTGAGTGTTGCTTTTCTCGAGAAAAGAGCGCTTTACAGCGCTTTCTGGCTGCTAGAGACATGCAGAAAGAGCAAGTGTGGCAGAATGTGTTCCAAAGCAGCTGGAGCTACCACGGGCTCCGGACAGGCTTATTTTCACTTGGAGAACACAGAAAACACACCAAGGTGCTGCTGCAAGCAAAGTTACAGAGGTTTCCCAGAGTGTTGCTTTTCTCGAGAAAAGAGCGCTTTACAGCGCTTTCTGGCTGCTAGAGACATGCAGAAAGAGCAAGTGTGGCAGAATGTGTTCCAAAGCAGCTGGAGCTACCACGGGCTCCGGACAGGCTTATTTTCACTTGGAGAACACAGAAAACACACCAAGGTGCTGCTGCAAGCAAAGTTACAGAGGTTTCCCAGAGTGTTGCTTTTCTCGAGAAAAGAGCGCTTTACAGCGCTTTCTGGCTGCTAGAGACATGCAGAAAGAGCAAGTGTGGCAGAATGTGTTCCAAAGCAGCTGGAGCTACCACGGGCTCCGGACAGGCTTATTTTCACTTGGAGAACACAGAAAACACACCAAGGTGCTGCTGCAAGCAAAGTTACACAAGTCCCCCTGAGTGTTGCTTTTCTGGGGAAAAGAGCGCTTTACAGCGCTTTCTGGCTGCTAGAGACATGCAGAAAGAGCAAGTGTGGCAGAATGTGTTCCAAAGCAGCTGGAGCTACCACGGGCTCCGGACAGGCTTATTTTCACTTGGAGAACACAGAAAACACACCAAGGTGCTGCTGCAAGCAAAGTTACAGAAGTCCCCCTGAGTGTTGCTTTTCTGGGGAAAAGAGCGCTTTACAGCGCTTTCTGGCTGCTAGAGACATGCAGAAAGAGCAAGTGTGGCAGAATGTGTTCCAAAGCAGCTGGAGCTACCACGGGCTCCGGACAGGCTTATTTTCACTTGGAGAACACAGAAAACACACCAAGGTGCTGCTGCAAGCAAAGTTACACAAGTCCCCCTAAGTGTTGCTTTTCTCGAGAAAAGAGCGTTTTACAGTGCTTTCTGGCTGCTAGAGACATGCAGAAAGAGCAAGTGTGGCAGAATGTGTTCCAAAGCAGCTGGAGCTACCACGGGCTCCGGACAGGCTTATTTTCACTTGGAGAACACAGAAAACACACCAAGGTGCTGCTGCAAGCAAAGTTACACAAGTCCCCCTGAGTGTTGCTTTTCTCGAGAAAAGAGCGCTTTACAGCGCTTTCTGGCTGCTAGAGACATGCAGAAAGAGCAAGTGTGGCAGAATGTGTTCCAAAGCAGCTGGAGCTACCACGGGCTCCGCACAGGCTTATTTTCACTTGGAGAACACAGAAAACACACCAAGGTGCTGCTGCAAGCAAAGTTACAGAGGTTTCCCAGAGTGTTGCTTTTCTCGAGAAAAGAGCGCTTTACAGCGCTTTCTGGCTGCTAGAGACATGCAGAAAGAGCAAGTGTGGCAGAATGTGTTCCAAAGCAGCTGGAGCTACCACGGGCTCCGGACAGGCTTATTTTCACTTGGAGAACACAGAAAACACACCAAGGTGCTGCCGCAAGCAAAGTTACAGAGGTCCCCCTGAGTGTTGCTTTTCTCGAGAAAAGAGCGCTTTACAGTGCTTTCTGGCTGCTAGAGACATGCAGAAAGAGCAAGTGTAGCAGAATGTGTTCCAAAGCAGCTGGAGCTACCACGGGCTCCGGACAGGCTTATTTTCACTTGGAAAACACAGAAAACACACCAAGGTGCTGCTGCAAGCAAAGTTACAGAAGTCCCCCTGAGTGTTGCTTTTCTCGAGAAAAGAGCGCTTTACAGCGCTTTCTGGCTGCTAGAGACATGCAGAAAGAGCAAGTGTGGCAGAATGTGTTCCAAAGCAGCTGGAGCTACCACGGGCTCCGGACAGGCTTATTTTCACTTGGAGAACACAGAAAACACACCAAGGTGCTGCTGCAAGCAAAGTTACAGAGGTTTCCCAGAGTGTTGCTTTTCTCGAGAAAAGAGCGCTTTACAGCGCTTTCTGGCTGCTAGAGACATGCAGAAAGAGCAAGTGTGGCAGAATGTGTTCCAAAGCAGCTGGAGCTACCACGGGCTCCGGACAGGCTTATTTTCACTTGGAGAACACAGAAAACACACCAAGGTGCTGCTGCAAGCAAAGTTACAGAGGTCCCCCAGAGTGTTGCTTTTCTCGAGAAAAGAGCGCTTTACAGCGCTTTCTGGCTGCTAGAGACATGCAGAAAGAGCAAGTGTGGCAGAATGTGTTCCAAAGCAGCTGGAGCTACCACGGGCTCCGGACAGGCTTCTTTTCACTTGGAGAACACAGAAAACACACCAAGGTGCTGCTGCAAGCAAAGTTACAGAGGTTTCCCAGAGTGTTGCTTTTCTCGAGAAAAGAGCGCTTTAGAGCGCTTTCTGGCTGCTAGAGACATGCAGAAAGAGCAAGTGTGGCAGAATGTGTTCCAAAGCAGCTGGAGCTACCACGGGCTCCGGACAGGCTTATTTTCACTTGGAGAACACAGAAAACACACCAAGGTGCTGCTGCAAGCAAAGTTACAGAGGTTTCCCAGAGTGTTGCTTTTCTCGGGCAAAAGAGCGCTTTACAGCGCTTTCTGGCTGCTAGAGACATGCAGAAAGAGCAAGTGTGGCAGAATGTGTTCCAAAGCAGCTGGAGCTACCACGGGCTCCGGACAGGCTTATTTTCACTTGGAGAACACAGAAAACACACCAAGGTGCTGCTGCAAGCAAAGTTACACAAGTCACCCTGAGTGTTGCTTTTCTGGGGAAAAGAGCGCTTTACAGCACTTTCTGGCTGCTAGAGACATGCAGAAAGAGCAAGTGTGGCAGAATGTGTTCCAAAGCAGCTGGAGCTACCACGGGCTCCGGACAGGCTTATTTTCACTTGGAGAACACAGAAAACACACCAAGGTGCTGCTGCAAGCAAAGTTACAGAAGTCCCCCTGAGTGTTGCTTTTCTGGGGAAAAGAGCGCTTTACAGCGCTTTCTGGCTGCTAGAGACATGCAGAAAGAGCAAGTGTGGCAGAATGTGTTCCAAAGCAGCTGGAGCTACCACGGGCTCCGGACAGGCTTATTTTCACTTGGAGAACACAGAAAACACACCAAGGTGCTGCTGCAAGCAAAGTTACAGAGGTTTCCCAGAGTGTTGCTTTTCTCGAGAAAAGAGCGCTTTACAGCGCTTTCTGGCTGCTAGAGACATGCAGAAAGAGCAAGTGTGGCAGAATGTGTTCCAAAGCAGCTGGAGCTACCACGGGCTCCGGACAGGCTTATTTTCACTTGGAGAACACAGAAAACACACCAAGGTGCTGCCGCAAGCAAAGTTACAGAGGTCCCCCTGAGTGTTGCTTTTCTCGAGAAAAGAGCGCTTTACAGTGCTTTCTGGCTGCTAGAGACATGCAGAAAGAGCAAGTGTAGCAGAATGTGTTCCAAAGCAGCTGGAGCTACCACGGGCTCCGGACAGGCTTATTTTCACTTGGAGAACACAGAAAACACACCAAGGTGCTGCTGCAAGCAAAGTTACAGAAGTCCCCCTGAGTGTTGCTTTTCTCGAGAAAAGAGCGCTTTACAGCGCTTTCTGGCTGCTAGAGACATGCAGAAAGAGCAAGTGTGGCAGAATGTGTTCCAAAGCAGCTGGAGCTACCACGGGCTCCGGACAGGCTTATTTTCACTTGGAGAACACAGAAAACACACCAAGGTGCTGCTGCAAGCAAAGTTACAGAGGTTTCCCAGAGTGTTGCTTTTCTCGAGAAAAGAGCGCTTTACAGCGCTTTCTGGCTGCTAGAGACATGCAGAAAGAGCAAGTGTGGCAGAATGTGTTCCAAAGCAGCTGGAGCTACCACGGGCTCCGGACAGGCTTATTTTCACTTGGAGAACACAGAAAACACACCAAGGTGCTGCTGCAAGCAAAGTTACAGAGGTCCCCCAGAGTGTTGCTTTTCTCGAGAAAAGAGCGCTTTACAGCGCTTTCTGGCTGCTAGAGACATGCAGAAAGAGCAAGTGTGGCAGAATGTGTTCCAAAGCAGCTGGAGCTACCACGGGCTCCGGACAGGCTTATTTTCACTTGGAGAACACAGAAAACACACCAAGGTGCTGCTGCAAGCAAAGTTACAGAGGTTTCCCAGAGTGTTGCTTTTCTCGAGAAAAGAGCGCTTTACAGCGCTTTCTGGCTGCTAGAGACATGCAGAAAGAGCAAGTGTGGCAGAATGTGTTCCAAAGCAGCTGGAGCTACCACGGGCTCCGGACAGGCTTATTTTCACTTGGAGAACACAGAAAACACACCAAGGTGCTGCTGCAAGCAAAGTTACAGAGGTTTCCCAGAGTGTTGCTTTTCTCGAGAAAAGAGCGCTTTACAGCGCTTTCTGGCTGCTAGAGACATGCAGAAAGAGCAAGTGTGGCAGAATGTGTTCCAAAGCAGCTGGAGCTACCACGGGCTCCGGACAGGCTTATTTTCACTTGGAGAACACAGAAAACACACCAAGGTGCTGCTGCAAGCAAAGTTACACAAGTCACCCTGAGTGTTGCTTTTCTCGGGCAAAAGAGCGCTTTACAGCGCTTTCTGGCTGCTAGAGACATGCAGAAAGAGCAAGTGTGGCAGAATGTGTTCCAAAGCAGCTGGAGCTACCACGGGCTCCGGACAGGCTTATTTTCACTTGGAGAACACAGAAAACACACCAAGGTGCTGCTGCAAGCAAAGTTACACAAGTCACCCTGAGTGTTGCTTTTCTGGGGAAAAGAGCGCTTTACAGCACTTTCTGGCTGCTAGAGACATGCAGAAAGAGCAAGTGTGGCAGAATGTGTTCCAAAGCAGCTGGAGCTACCACGGGCTCCGGACAGGCTTATTTTCACTTGGAGAACACAGAAAACACACCAAGGTGCTGCTGCAAGCAAAGTTACAGAAGTCCCCCTGAGTGTTGCTTTTCTGGGGAAAAGAGCGCTTTACAGCGCTTTCTGGCTGCTAGAGACATGCAGAAAGAGCAAGTGTGGCAGAATGTGTTCCAAAGCAGCTGGAGCTACCACGGGCTCCGGACAGGCTTATTTTCACTTGGAGAACACAGAAAACACACCAAGGTGCTGCTGCAAGCAAAGTTACACAAGTCCCCCTGAGTGTTGCTTTTCTCGAGAAAAGAGCGCTTTACAGCGCTTTCTGGCTGCTAGAGACATGCAGAAAGAGCAAGTGTGGCAGAATGTGTTCCAAAGCAGCTGGAGCTACCACGGGCTCCGGACAGGCTTCTTTTCACTTGGAGAACACAGAAAACACACCAAGGTGCTGCTGCAAGCAAAGTTACAGAGGTTTCCCAGAGTGTTGCTTTTCTCGAGAAAAGAGCGCTTTACAGCGCTTTCTGGCTGCTAGAGACATGCAGAAAGAGCAAGTGTGGCAGAATGTGTTCCAAAGCAGCTGGAGCTACCACGGGCTCCGGACAGGCTTATTTTCACTTGGAGAACACAGAAAACACACCAAGGTGCTGCCGCAAGCAAAGTTACAGAGGTCCCCCTGAGTGTTGCTTTTCTCGAGAAAAGAGCGCTTTACAGTGCTTTCTGGCTGCTAGAGACATGCAGAAAGAGCAAGTGTAGCAGAATGTGTTCCAAAGCAGCTGGAGCTACCACGGGCTCCGGACAGGCTTATTTTCACTTGGAGAACACAGAAAACACACCAAGGTGCTGCTGCAAGCAAAGTTACAGAAGTCCCCCTGAGTGTTGCTTTTCTCGAGAAAAGAGCGCTTTACAGCGCTTTCTGGCTGCTAGAGACATGCAGAAAGAGCAAGTGTGGCAGAATGTGTTCCAAAGCAGCTGGAGCTACCACGGGCTCCGGACAGGCTTATTTTCACTTGGAGAACACAGAAAACACCCCAAGGTGCTGCTGCAAGCAAAGTTACAGAGGTTTCCCCAGAGTGTTGCTTTTCTCGAGAAAAGAGTGCTTTTTAGCGCTTTCTGGCTGCTAGAGACATGCAGAAAGAGCAAGTGTGGCAGAATGTGTTCCAAAGCAGCTGGAGCTACCACGGGCTCCGGACAGGCTTATTTTCACTTGGAGAACACAGAAAACACACCAAGGTGCTGCTGCAAGCAAAGTTACAGAGGTCCCCCAGAGTGTTGCTTTTCTCGAGAAAAGAGCGCTTTACAGCGCTTTCTGGCTGCTAGAGACATGCAGAAAGAGCAAGTGTGGCAGAATGTGTTCCAAAGCAGCTGGAGCTACCACGGGCTCCGGACAGGCTTATTTTCACTTGGAGAACACAGAAAACACACCAAGGTGCTGCTGCAAGCAAAGTTACAGAAGTCCCCCTGAGTGTTGCTTTTCTCGGGCAAAAGCGTGCTTTACAGCGCTTTCTGGCTGCTAGAGACATGCAGAAAGAGCAAGTGTGGCAGAATGTGTTCCAAAGCAGCTGGAGCTACCACGGGCTCCGGACAGCCTTATTTTCACTTGGAGAACACAGAAAACACACCAAGGTGCTGCTGCAAGCAAAGTTACAGAGGTTTCCCAGAGTGTTGCTTTTCTCGGGCAAAAGCGTGCTTTACAGCGCTTTCTGGCTGCTAGAGACATGCAGAAAGAGCAAGTGTGGCAGAATGTGTTCCAAAGCAGCTGGAGCTACCACGGGCTCCGGACAGGCTTATTTTCACTTGGAGAACACAGAAAACACACCAAGGTGCTGCTGCAAGCAAAGTTACACAAGTCACCCTGAGTGTTGCTTTTCTCGGGCAAAAGAGCGCTTTACAGCGCTTTCTGGCTGCTAGAGACATGCAGAAAGAGCAAGTGTGGCAGAATGTGTTCCAAAGCAGCTGGAGCTACCACGGGCTCCGGACAGGCTTATTTTCACTTGGAGAACACAGAAAACACCCCAAGGTGCTGCTGCAAGCAAAGTTACACAAGTCCCCCTGAGTGTTGCTTTTCTGGGGAAAAGAGCGCTTTACAGCGCTTTCTGGCTGCTAGAGACATGCAGAAAGAGCAAGTGTGGCAGAATGTGTTCCAAAGCAGCTGGAGCTACCACGGGCTCCGGACAGGCTTATTTTCACTTGGAGAACACAGAAAACACACCAAGGTGCTGCTGCAAGCAAAGTTACAGAGGTCCCCCAGAGTGTTGCTTTTCTCGAGAAAAGAGCGCTTTACAGCGCTTTCTGGCTGCTAGAGACATGCAGAAAGAGCAAGTGTGGCAGAATGTGTTCCAAAGCAGCTGGAGCTACCACGGGCTCCGGACAGGCTTATTTTCACTTGGAGAACACAGAAAACACACCAAGGTGCTGCTGCAAGCAAAGTTACAGAAGTCCCCCTGAGTGTTGCTTTTCTCGAGAAAAGAGCGCTTTACAGCGCTTTCTGGCTGCTAGAGACATGCAGAAAGAGCAAGTGTGGCAGAATGTGTTCCAAAGCAGCTGGAGCTACCACGGGCTCCGGACAGGCTTCTTTTCACTTGGAGAACACAGAAAACACACCAAGGTGCTGCTGCAAGCAAAGTTACACAAGTCCCCCTGAGTGTTGCTTTTCTCGAGAAAAGAGCGCTTTACAGCGCTTTCTGGCTGCTAGAGACATGCAGAAAGAGCAAGTGTGGCAGAATGTGTTCCAAAGCAGCTGGAGCTACCACGGGCTCCGGACAGGCTTATTTTCACTTGGAGAACACAGAAAACACACCAAGGTGCTGCTGCAAGCAAAGTTACAGAGGTTTCCCAGAGTGTTGCTTTTCTCGAGAAAAGAGCGCTTTACAGCGCTTTCTGGCTGCTAGAGACATGCAGAAAGAGCAAGTGTGGCAGAATGTGTTCCAAAGCAGCTGGAGCTACCACGGGCTCCGGACAGGCTTATTTTCACTTGGAGAACACAGAAAACACACCAAGGTGCTGCTGCAAGCAAAGTTACAGAGGTTTCCCAGAGTGTTGCTTTTCTCGAGAAAAGAGCGCTTTAGAGCGCTTTCTGGCTGCTAGAGACATGCAGAAAGAGCAAGTGTGGCAGAATGTGTTCCAAAGCAGCTGGAGCTACCACGGGCTCCGGACAGGCTTATTTTCACTTGGAGAACACAGAAAACACACCAAGGTGCTGCTGCAAGCAAAGTTACAGAGGTTTCCCAGAGTGTTGCTTTTCTCGAGAAAAGAGCGCTTTACAGCGCTTTCTGGCTGCTAGAGACATGCAGAAAGAGCAAGTGTGGCAGAATGTGTTCCAAAGCAGCTGGAGCTACCACGGGCTCCGGACAGGCTTATTTTCACTTGGAGAACACAGAAAACACACCAAGGTGCTGCTGCAAGCAAAGTTACAGAGGTTTCCCAGAGTGTTGCTTTTCTCGAGAAAAGAGCGCTTTACAGCGCTTTCTGGCTGCTAGAGACATGCAGAAAGAGCAAGTGTGGCAGAATGTGTTCCAAAGCAGCTGGAGCTACCACGGGCTCCGGACAGGCATATTTTCACTTGGAGAACACAGAAAACACACCAAGGTGCTGCTGCAAGCAAAGTTACACAAGTCACCCTGAGTGTTGCTTTTCTCGAGAAAAGAGCGCTTTACAGCGCTTTCTGGCTGCTAGAGACATGCAGAAAGAGCAAGTGTGGCAGAATGTGTTCCAAAGCAGCTGGAGCTACCACGGGCTCCGGACAGGCTTCTTTTCACTTGGAGAACACAGAAAACACACCAAGGTGCTGCTGCAAGCAAAGTTACAGAAGTCCCCCTGAGTGTTGCTTTTCTCGAGAAAAGAGCGCTTTACAGCGCTTTCTGGCTGCTAGAGACATGCAGAAAGAGCAAGTGTGGCAGAATGTGTTCCAAAGCAGCTGGAGCTACCACGGGCTCCGGACAGGCTTATTTTCACTTGGAGAACACAGAAAACACACCAAGGTGCTGCTGCAAGCAAAGTTACACAAGTCCCCCTGAGTGTTGCTTTTCTCGAGAAAAGAGCGCTTTACAGCGCTTTCTGGCTGCTAGAGACATGCAGAAAGAGCAAGTGTGGCAGAATGTGTTCCAAAGCAGCTGGAGCTACCACGGGCTCCGGACAGGCTTATTTTCACTTGGAGAACACAGAAAACACACCAAGGTGCTGCTGCAAGCAAAGTTACACAAGTCCCCCTGAGTGTTGCTTTTCTCGAGAAAAGAGCGCTTTACAGTGCTTTCTGGCTGCTAGAGACATGCAGAAAGAGCAAGTGTGGCAGAATGTGTTCCAAAGCAGCTGGAGCTACCACGGGCTCCGGACAGGCTTATTTTCACTTGGAGAACACAGAAAACACACCAAGGTGCTGCTGCAAGCAAAGTTACAGAAGTCCCCCAGAGTGTTGCTTTTCTCGAGAAAAGAGCGCTTTACAGCGCTTTCTGGCTGCTAGAGACATGCAGAAAGAGCAAGTGTGGCAGAATGTGTTCCAAAGCAGCTGGAGCTACCACGGGCTCCGGACAGGCTTATTTTCACTTGGAGAACACAGAAAACACACCAAGGTGCTGCTGCAAGCAAAGTTACAGAGGTTTCCCAGAGTGTTGCTTTTCTCGAGAAAAGAGCGCTTTACAGCGCTTTCTGGCTGCTAGAGACATGCAGAAAGAGCAAGTGTGGCAGAATGTGTTCCAAAGCAGCTGGAGCTACCACGGGCTCCGGACAGGCTTATTTTCACTTGGAGAACACAGAAAACACACCAAGGTGCTGCTGCAAGCAAAGTTACAGAGGTTTCCCAGAGTGTTGCTTTTCTCGAGAAAAGAGCGCTTTACAGCGCTTTCTGGCTGCTAGAGACATGCAGAAAGAGCAAGTGTGGCAGAATGTGTTCCAAAGCAGCTGGAGCTACCACGGGCTCCGGACAGGCTTATTTTCACTTGGAGAACACAGAAAACACACCAAGGTGCTGCTGCAAGCAAAGTTACAGAGGTTTCCCAGAGTGTTGCTTTTCTCGAGAAAAGAGCGCTTTACAGCGCTTTCTGGCTGCTAGAGACATGCAGAAAGAGCAAGTGTGGCAGAATGTGTTCCAAAGCAGCTGGAGCTACCACGGGCTCCGGACAGGCTTATTTTCACTTGGAGAACACAGAAAACACACCAAGGTGCTGCTGCAAGCAAAGTTACACAAGTCACCCTGAGTGTTGCTTTTCTCGAGAAAAGAGCGCTTTACAGCGCTTTCTGGCTGCTAGAGACATGCAGAAAGAGCAAGTGTGGCAGAATGTGTTCCAAAGCAGCTGGAGCTACCACGGGCTCCGGACAGGCTTATTTTCACTTGGAGAACACAGAAAACACACCAAGGTGCTGCTGCAAGCAAAGTTACAGAAGTCCCCCAGAGTGTTGCTTTTCTCGAGAAAAGAGCGCTTTACAGCGCTTTCTGGCTGCTAGAGACATGCAGAAAGAGCAAGTGTGGCAGAATGTGTTCCAAAGCAGCTGGAGCTACCACGGGCTCCGGACAGGCTTCTTTTCACTTGGAGAACACAGAAAACACACCAAGGTGCTGCTGCAAGCAGAGTTACAGAGGTTTCCCAGAGTGTTGCTTTTCTCGAGAAAAGAGCGCTTTACAGCGCTTTCTGGCTGCTAGAGACATGCAGAAAGAGCAAGTGTGGCAGAATGTGTTCCAAAGCAGCTGGAGCTACCACGGGCTCCGGACAGGCTTATTTTCACTTGGAGAACACAGAAAACACACCAAGGTGCTGCTGCAAGCAAAGTTACAGAGGTTTCCCAGAGTGTTGCTTTTCTCGAGAAAAGAGCGCTTTACAGCGCTTTCTGGCTGCTAGAGACATGCAGAAAGAGCAAGTGTGGCAGAATGTGTTCCAAAGCAGCTGGAGCTACCACGGGCTCCGGACAGGCTTATTTTCACTTGGAGAACACAGAAAACACACCAAGGTGCTGCTGCAAGCAAAGTTACAGAGGTTTCCCAGAGTGTTGCTTTTCTCGAGAAAAGAGCGCTTTACAGCGCTTTCTGGCTGCTAGAGACATGCAGAAAGAGCAAGTGTGGCAGAATGTGTTCCAAAGCAGCTGGAGCTACCACGGGCTCCGGACAGGCTTCTTTTCACTTGGAGAACACAGAAAACACACCAAGGTGCTGCTGCAAGCAAAGTTACAGAGGTTTCCCAGAGTGTTGCTTTTCTCGAGAAAAGAGCGCTTTACAGCGCTTTCTGGCTGCTAGAGACATGCAGAAAGAGCAAGTGTGGCAGAATGTGTTCCAAAGCAGCTGGAGCTACCACGGGCTCCGGACAGGCTTATTTTCACTTGGAGAACACAGAAAACACACCAAGGTGCTGCTGCAAGCAAAGTTACACAAGTCCCCCTGAGTGTTGCTTTTCTCGAGAAAAGAGCGCTTTACAGCGCTTTCTGGCTGCTAGAGACATGCAGAAAGAGCAAGTGTGGCAGAATGTGTTCCAAAGCAGCTGGAGCTACCACGGGCTCCAGACAGGCTTATTTTCACTTGGAGAACACAGAAAACACACCAAGGTGCTGCTGCAAGCAAAGTTACACAAGTCCCCCTGAATGTTGCTTTTCTCGAGAAAAGAGCGCTTTACAGCGCTTTCTGGCTGCTAGAGACATGCAGAAAGAGCAAGTGTGGCAGAATGTGTTCCAAAGCAGCTGGAGCTACCACGGGCTCCAGACAGGCTTATTTTCACTTGGAGAACACAGAAAACACACCAAGGTGCTGCTGCAAGCAAAGTTACAGAAGTCCCCCTGAGTGTTGCTTTTCTCGGGCAAAAGCGTGCTTTACAGCGCTTTCTGGCTGCTAGAGACATGCAGAAAGAGCAAGTGTGGCAGAATGTGTTCCAAAGCAGCTGGAGCTACCACGGGCTCCGGACAGCCTTATTTTCACTTGGAGAACACAGAAAACACACCAAGGTGCTGCTGCAAGCAAAGTTACAGAGGTTTCCCAGAGTGTTGCTTTTCTCGGGCAAAAGCGTGCTTTACAGCGCTTTCTGGCTGCTAGAGACATGCAGAAAGAGCAAGTGTGGCAGAATGTGTTCCAAAGCAGCTGGAGCTACCACGGGCTCCGGACAGGCTTATTTTCACTTGGAGAACACAGAAAACACACCAAGGTGCTGCTGCAAGCAAAGTTACACAAGTCACCCTGAGTGTTGCTTTTCTCGGGCAAAAGAGCGCTTTACAGCGCTTTCTGGCTGCTAGAGACATGCAGAAAGAGCAAGTGTGGCAGAATGTGTTCCAAAGCAGCTGGAGCTACCACGGGCTCCGGACAGGCTTATTTTCACTTGGAGAACACAGAAAACACCCCAAGGTGCTGCTGCAAGCAAAGTTACACAAGTCCCCCTGAGTGTTGCTTTTCTGGAGAAAAGAGCGCTTTACAGCGCTTTCTGGCTGCTAGAGACATGCAGAAAGAGCAAGTGTGGCAGAATGTGTTCCAAAGCAGCTGGAGCTACCACGGGCTCCGGACAGGCTTATTTTCACTTGGAGAACACAGAAAACACACCAAGGTGCTGCTGCAAGCAAAGTTACAGAAGTCCCCCTGAGTGTTGCTTTTCTGGGGAAAAGAGCGCTTTAGAGCGCTTTCTGGCTGCTAGGGACATGCAGAAAGAGCAAGTGTGGCAGAATGTGTTCCAAAGCAGCTGGAGCTACCACGGGCTCCGGACAGGCTTCTTTTCACTTGGAGAACACAGAAAACACACCAAGGTGCTGCTGCAAGCAAAGTTACAGAAGTCCCCCTGAGTGTTGCTTTTCTCGAGAAAAGAGCGCTTTACAGTGCTTTCTGGCTGCTAGAGACATGCAGAAAGAGCAAGTGTGGCAGAATGTGTTCCAAAGCAGCTGGAGCTACCACGGGCTCCGGACAGGCTTATTTTCACTTGGAGAACACAGAAAACACACCAAGGTGCTGCTGCAAGCAAAGTTACAGAGGTCCCCCAGAGTGTTGCTTTTCTCGAGAAAAGAGCGCTTTACAGCGCTTTCTGGCTGCTAGAGACATGCAGAAAGAGCAAGTGTGGCAGAATGTGTTCCAAAGCAGCTGGAGCTACCACGGGCTCCGGACAGGCTTATTTTCACTTGGAGAACACAGAAAACACACCAAGGTGCTGCTGCAAGCAAAGTTACAGAAGTCCCCCTGAGTGTTGCTTTTCTCGAGAAAAGAGCGCTTTACAGCGCTTTCTGGCTGCTAGAGACATGCAGAAAGAGCAAGTGTGGCAGAATGTGTTCCAAAGCAGCTGGAGCTACCACGGGCTCCGGACAGGCTTCTTTTCACTTGGAGAACACAGAAAACACACCAAGGTGCTGCTGCAAGCAAAGTTACACAAGTCCCCCTGAGTGTTGCTTTTCTCGAGAAAAGAGCGCTTTACAGCGCTTTCTGGCTGCTAGAGACATGCAGAAAGAGCAAGTGTGGCAGAATGTGTTCCAAAGCAGCTGGAGCTACCACGGGCTCCGGACAGGCTTATTTTCACTTGGAGAACACAGAAAACACACCAAGGTGCTGCTGCAAGCAAAGTTACAGAGGTTTCCCAGAGTGTTGCTTTTCTCGAGAAAAGAGCGCTTTACAGCGCTTTCTGGCTGCTAGAGACATGCAGAAAGAGCAAGTGTGGCAGAATGTGTTCCAAAGCAGCTGGAGCTACCACGGGCTCCGGACAGGCTTATTTTCACTTGGAGAACACAGAAAACACACCAAGGTGCTGCTGCAAGCAAAGTTACAGAGGTTTCCCAGAGTGTTGCTTTTCTCGAGAAAAGAGCGCTTTAGAGCGCTTTCTGGCTGCTAGAGACATGCAGAAAGAGCAAGTGTGGCAGAATGTGTTCCAAAGCAGCTGGAGCTACCACGGGCTCCGGACAGGCTTATTTTCACTTGGAGAACACAGAAAACACACCAAGGTGCTGCTGCAAGCAAAGTTACAGAGGTTTCCCAGAGTGTTGCTTTTCTCGAGAAAAGAGCGCTTTACAGCGCTTTCTGGCTGCTAGAGACATGCAGAAAGAGCAAGTGTGGCAGAATGTGTTCCAAAGCAGCTGGAGCTACCACGGGCTCCGGACAGGCTTATTTTCACTTGGAGAACACAGAAAACACACCAAGGTGCTGCTGCAAGCAAAGTTACAGAGGTTTCCCAGAGTGTTGCTTTTCTCGAGAAAAGAGCGCTTTACAGCGCTTTCTGGCTGCTAGAGACATGCAGAAAGAGCAAGTGTGGCAGAATGTGTTCCAAAGCAGCTGGAGCTACCACGGGCTCCGGACAGGCATATTTTCACTTGGAGAACACAGAAAACACACCAAGGTGCTGCTGCAAGCAAAGTTACACAAGTCACCCTGAGTGTTGCTTTTCTCGAGAAAAGAGCGCTTTACAGCGCTTTCTGGCTGCTAGAGACATGCAGAAAGAGCAAGTGTGGCAGAATGTGTTCCAAAGCAGCTGGAGCTACCACGGGCTCCGGACAGGCTTCTTTTCACTTGGAGAACACAGAAAACACACCAAGGTGCTGCTGCAAGCAAAGTTACAGAAGTCCCCCTGAGTGTTGCTTTTCTCGAGAAAAGAGCGCTTTACAGCGCTTTCTGGCTGCTAGAGACATGCAGAAAGAGCAAGTGTGGCAGAATGTGTTCCAAAGCAGCTGGAGCTACCACGGGCTCCGGACAGGCTTATTTTCACTTGGAGAACACAGAAAACACACCAAGGTGCTGCTGCAAGCAAAGTTACACAAGTCCCCCTGAGTGTTGCTTTTCTCGAGAAAAGAGCGCTTTACAGCGCTTTCTGGCTGCTAGAGACATGCAGAAAGAGCAAGTGTGGCAGAATGTGTTCCAAAGCAGCTGGAGCTACCACGGGCTCCGGACAGGCTTATTTTCACTTGGAGAACACAGAAAACACACCAAGGTGCTGCTGCAAGCAAAGTTACACAAGTCCCCCTGAGTGTTGCTTTTCTCGAGAAAAGAGCGCTTTACAGTGCTTTCTGGCTGCTAGAGACATGCAGAAAGAGCAAGTGTGGCAGAATGTGTTCCAAAGCAGCTGGAGCTACCACGGGCTCCGGACAGGCTTATTTTCACTTGGAGAACACAGAAAACACACCAAGGTGCTGCTGCAAGCAAAGTTACACAAGTCCCCCTGAGTGTTGCTTTTCTCGAGAAAAGAGCGCTTTACAGCGCTTTCTGGCTGCTAGAGACATGCAGAAAGAGCAAGTGTGGCAGAATGTGTTCCAAAGCAGCTGGAGCTACCACGGGCTCCGGACAGGCTTCTTTTCACTTGGAGAACACAGAAAACACACCAAGGTGCTGCTGCAAGCAAAGTTACAGAAGTCCCCCTGAGTGTTGCTTTTCTCGAGAAAAGAGCGCTTTACAGCGCTTTCTGGCTGCTAGAGACATGCAGAAAGAGCAAGTGTGGCAGAATGTGTTCCAAAGCAGCTGGAGCTACCACGGGCTCCGGACAGGCTTATTTTCACTTGGAGAACACAGAAAACACACCAAGGTGCTGCTGCAAGCAAAGTTACACAAGTCCCCCTGAGTGTTGCTTTTCTCGAGAAAAGAGCGCTTTACAGCGCTTTCTGGCTGCTAGAGACATGCAGAAAGAGCAAGTGTGGCAGAATGTGTTCCAAAGCAGCTGGAGCTACCACGGGCTCCGGACAGGCTTATTTTCACTTGGAGAACACAGAAAACACACCAAGGTGCTGCTGCAAGCAAAGTTACAGAAGTCCCCCTGAGTGTTGCTTTTCTCGAGAAAAGAGCGCTTTACAGCGCTTTCTGGCTGCTAGAGACATGCAGAAAGAGCAAGTGTGGCAGAATGTGTTCCAAAGCAGCTGGAGCTACCACGGGCTCCGGACAGGCTTATTTTCACTTGGAGAACACAGAAAACACACCAAGGTGCTGCCGCAAGCAAAGTTACAGAGGTCCCCCTGAGTGTTGCTTTTCTCGAGAAAAGAGCGCTTTACAGTGCTTTCTGGCTGCTAGAGACATGCAGAAAGAGCAAGTGTAGCAGAATGTGTTCCAAAGCAGCTGGAGCTACCACGGGCTCCGGACAGGCTTATTTTCACTTGGAGAACACAGAAAACACACCAAGGTGCTGCTGCAAGCAAAGTTACACAAGTCCCCCTGAGTGTTGCTTTTCTCGAGAAAAGAGCGCTTTACAGCGCTTTCTGGCTGCTAGAGACATGCAGAAAGAGCAAGTGTGGCAGAATGTGTTCCAAAGCAGCTGGAGCTACCACGGGCTCCGGACAGGCTTATTTTCACTTGGAGAACACAGAAAACACACCAAGGTGCTGCTGCAAGCAAAGTTACAGAGGTTTCCCAGAGTGTTGCTTTTCTCGAGAAAAGAGCGCTTTACAGCGCTTTCTGGCTGCTAGAGACATGCAGAAAGAGCAAGTGTGGCAGAATGTGTTCCAAAGCAGCTGGAGCTACCACGGGCTCCGGACAGGCTTCTTTTCACTTGGAGAACACAGAAAACACACCAAGGTGCTGCTGCAAGCAAAGTTACACAAGTCCCCCTGAGTGTTGCTTTTCTCGAGAAAAGAGCGCTTTACAGCGCTTTCTGGCTGCTAGAGACATGCAGAAAGAGCAAGTGTGGCAGAATGTGTTCCAAAGCAGCTGGAGCTACCACGGGCTCCGGACAGGCTTATTTTCACTTGGAGAACACAGAAAACACACCAAGGTGCTGCTGCAAGCAAAGTTACACAAGTCCCCCTGAGTGTTGCTTTTCTGGGGAAAAGAGCGCTTTACAGCGCTTTCTGGCTGCTAGAGACATGCAGAAAGAGCAAGTGTGGCAGAATGTGTTCCAAAGCAGCTGGAGCTACCACGGGCTCCGGACAGGCTTATTTTCACTTGGAGAACACAGAAAACACACCAAGGTGCTGCTGCAAGCAAAGTTACAGAAGTCCCCCTGAGTGTTGCTTTTCTGGGGAAAAGAGCGCTTTACAGCGCTTTCTGGCTGCTAGAGACATGCAGAAAGAGCAAGTGTGGCAGAATGTGTTCCAAAGCAGCTGGAGCTACCACGGGCTCCGGACAGGCTTATTTTCACTTGGAGAACACAGAAAACACACCAAGGTGCTGCTGCAAGCAAAGTTACAGAAGTCCCCCTGAGTGTTGCTTTTCTCGAGAAAAGAGCGCTTTACAGTGCTTTCTGGCTGCTAGAGACATGCAGAAAGAGCAAGTGTGGCAGAATGTGTTCCAAAGCAGCTGGAGCTACCACGGGCTCCGGACAGGCTTATTTTCACTTGGAGAACACAGAAAACACACCAAGGTGCTGCTGCAAGCAAAGTTACACAAGTCCCCCTGAGTGTTGCTTTTCTCGAGAAAAGAGCGCTTTACAGCGCTTTCTGGCTGCTAGAGACATGCAGAAAGAGCAAGTGTGGCAGAATGTGTTCCAAAGCAGCTGGAGCTACCACGGGCTCCGGACAGGCTTATTTTCACTTGGAGAACACAGAAAACACCCCAAGGTGCTGCTGCAAGCAAAGTTACACAAGTCCCCCTGAGTGTTGCTTTTCTGGGGAAAAGAGGGCTTTACAGCGCTTTCTGGCTGCTAGAGACATGCAGAAAGAGCAAGTGTGGCAGAATGTGTTCCAAAGCAGCTGGAGCTACCACGGGCTCCGGACAGGCTTCTTTTCACTTGGAGAACACAGAAAACACACCAAGGTGCTGCTGCAAGCAAAGTTACAGAAGTCCCCCTGAGTGTTGCTTTTCTGGGGAAAAGAGCGCTTTACAGCGCTTTCTGGCTGCTAGAGACATGCAGAAAGAGCAAGTGTGGCAGAATGTGTTCCAAAGCAGCTGGAGCTACCACGGGCTCCGGACAGGCTTATTTTCACTTGGAGAACACAGAAAACACACCAAGGTGCTGCTGCAAGCAAAGTTACACAAGTCCCCCTGAGTGTTGCTTTTCTCGAGAAAAGAGCGCTTTACAGCGCTTTCTGGCTGCTAGAGACATGCAGAAAGAGCAAGTGTGGCAGAATGTGTTCCAAAGCAGCTGGAGCTACCACGGGCTCCGGACAGGCTTATTTTCACTTGGAGAACACAGAAAACACACCAAGGTGCTGCTGCAAGCAAAGTTACAGAAGTCCCCCTGAGTGTTGCTTTTCTCGAGAAAAGAGCGCTTTACAGCGCTTTCTGGCTGCTAGAGACATGCAGAAAGAGCAAGTGTGGCAGAATGTGTTCCAAAGCAGCTGGAGCTACCACGGGCTCCGGACAGGCTTATTTTCACTTGGAGAACACAGAAAACACACCAAGGTGCTGCCGCAAGCAAAGTTACAGAGGTCCCCCTGAGTGTTGCTTTTCTCGAGAAAAGAGCGCTTTACAGTGCTTTCTGGCTGCTAGAGACATGCAGAAAGAGCAAGTGTAGCAGAATGTGTTCCAAAGCAGCTGGAGCTACCACGGGCTCCGGACAGGCTTATTTTCACTTGGAGAACACAGAAAACACACCAAGGTGCTGCTGCAAGCAAAGTTACACAAGTCCCCCTGAGTGTTGCTTTTCTCGAGAAAAGAGCGCTTTACAGCGCTTTCTGGCTGCTAGAGACATGCAGAAAGAGCAAGTGTGGCAGAATGTGTTCCAAAGCAGCTGGAGCTACCACGGGCTCCGGACAGGCTTATTTTCACTTGGAGAACACAGAAAACACACCAAGGTGCTGCTGCAAGCAAAGTTACAGAGGTTTCCCAGAGTGTTGCTTTTCTCGAGAAAAGAGCGCTTTACAGCGCTTTCTGGCTGCTAGAGACATGCAGAAAGAGCAAGTGTGGCAGAATGTGTTCCAAAGCAGCTGGAGCTACCACGGGCTCCGGACAGGCTTATTTTCACTTGGAGAACACAGAAAACACACCAAGGTGCTGCTGCAAGCAAAGTTACAGAGGTTTCCCAGAGTGTTGCTTTTCTCGAGAAAAGAGCGCTTTACAGCGCTTTCTGGCTGCTAGAGACATGCAGAAAGAGCAAGTGTGGCAGAATGTGTTCCAAAGCAGCTGGAGCTACCACGGGCTCCGGACAGGCTTATTTTCACTTGGAGAACACAGAAAACACACCAAGGTGCTGCTGCAAGCAAAGTTACACAAGTCCCCCTGAGTGTTGCTTTTCTGGGGAAAAGAGCGCTTTACAGCGCTTTCTGGCTGCTAGAGACATGCAGAAAGAGCAAGTGTGGCAGAATGTGTTCCAAAGCAGCTGGAGCTACCACGGGCTCCGGACAGGCTTATTTTCACTTGGAGAACACAGAAAACACACCAAGGTGCTGCTGCAAGCAAAGTTACAGAAGTCCCCCTGAGTGTTGCTTTTCTGGGGAAAAGAGCGCTTTACAGCGCTTTCTGGCTGCTAGAGACATGCAGAAAGAGCAAGTGTGGCAGAATGTGTTCCAAAGCAGCTGGAGCTACCACGGGCTCCGGACAGGCTTATTTTCACTTGGAGAACACAGAAAACACACCAAGGTGCTGCTGCAAGCAAAGTTACACAAGTCCCCCTAAGTGTTGCTTTTCTCGAGAAAAGAGCGTTTTACAGTGCTTTCTGGCTGCTAGAGACATGCAGAAAGAGCAAGTGTGGCAGAATGTGTTCCAAAGCAGCTGGAGCTACCACGGGCTCCGGACAGGCTTCTTTTCACTTGGAGAACACAGAAAACACACCAAGGTGCTGCTGCAAGCAAAGTTACACAAGTCCCCCTGAGTGTTGCTTTTCTCGAGAAAAGAGCGCTTTACAGCGCTTTCTGGCTGCTAGAGACATGCAGAAAGAGCAAGTGTGGCAGAATGTGTTCCAAAGCAGCTGGAGCTACCACGGGCTCCGCACAGGCTTATTTTCACTTGGAGAACACAGAAAACACACCAAGGTGCTGCTGCAAGCAAAGTTACAGAGGTTTCCCAGAGTGTTGCTTTTCTCGAGAAAAGAGCGCTTTACAGCGCTTTCTGGCTGCTAGAGACATGCAGAAAGAGCAAGTGTGGCAGAATGTGTTCCAAAGCAGCTGGAGCTACCACGGGCTCCGGACAGGCTTATTTTCACTTGGAGAACACAGAAAACACACCAAGGTGCTGCCGCAAGCAAAGTTACAGAGGTCCCCCTGAGTGTTGCTTTTCTCGAGAAAAGAGCGCTTTACAGTGCTTTCTGGCTGCTAGAGACATGCAGAAAGAGCAAGTGTAGCAGAATGTGTTCCAAAGCAGCTGGAGCTACCACGGGCTCCGGACAGGCTTATTTTCACTTGGAAAACACAGAAAACACACCAAGGTGCTGCTGCAAGCAAAGTTACAGAAGTCCCCCTGAGTGTTGCTTTTCTCGAGAAAAGAGCGCTTTACAGCGCTTTCTGGCTGCTAGAGACATGCAGAAAGAGCAAGTGTGGCAGAATGTGTTCCAAAGCAGCTGGAGCTACCACGGGCTCCGGACAGGCTTATTTTCACTTGGAGAACACAGAAAACACACCAAGGTGCTGCTGCAAGCAAAGTTACAGAGGTTTCCCAGAGTGTTGCTTTTCTCGAGAAAAGAGCGCTTTACAGCGCTTTCTGGCTGCTAGAGACATGCAGAAAGAGCAAGTGTGGCAGAATGTGTTCCAAAGCAGCTGGAGCTACCACGGGCTCCGGACAGGCTTATTTTCACTTGGAGAACACAGAAAACACACCAAGGTGCTGCTGCAAGCAAAGTTACAGAGGTCCCCCAGAGTGTTGCTTTTCTCGAGAAAAGAGCGCTTTACAGCGCTTTCTGGCTGCTAGAGACATGCAGAAAGAGCAAGTGTGGCAGAATGTGTTCCAAAGCAGCTGGAGCTACCACGGGCTCCGGACAGGCTTCTTTTCACTTGGAGAACACAGAAAACACACCAAGGTGCTGCTGCAAGCAAAGTTACAGAGGTTTCCCAGAGTGTTGCTTTTCTCGAGAAAAGAGCGCTTTAGAGCGCTTTCTGGCTGCTAGAGACATGCAGAAAGAGCAAGTGTGGCAGAATGTGTTCCAAAGCAGCTGGAGCTACCACGGGCTCCGGACAGGCTTATTTTCACTTGGAGAACACAGAAAACACACCAAGGTGCTGCTGCAAGCAAAGTTACAGAGGTTTCCCAGAGTGTTGCTTTTCTCGGGCAAAAGAGCGCTTTACAGCGCTTTCTGGCTGCTAGAGACATGCAGAAAGAGCAAGTGTGGCAGAATGTGTTCCAAAGCAGCTGGAGCTACCACGGGCTCCGGACAGGCTTATTTTCACTTGGAGAACACAGAAAACACACCAAGGTGCTGCTGCAAGCAAAGTTACACAAGTCACCCTGAGTGTTGCTTTTCTGGGGAAAAGAGCGCTTTACAGCACTTTCTGGCTGCTAGAGACATGCAGAAAGAGCAAGTGTGGCAGAATGTGTTCCAAAGCAGCTGGAGCTACCACGGGCTCCGGACAGGCTTATTTTCACTTGGAGAACACAGAAAACACACCAAGGTGCTGCTGCAAGCAAAGTTACAGAAGTCCCCCTGAGTGTTGCTTTTCTGGGGAAAAGAGCGCTTTACAGCGCTTTCTGGCTGCTAGAGACATGCAGAAAGAGCAAGTGTGGCAGAATGTGTTCCAAAGCAGCTGGAGCTACCACGGGCTCCGGACAGGCTTATTTTCACTTGGAGAACACAGAAAACACACCAAGGTGCTGCTGCAAGCAAAGTTACAGAGGTTTCCCAGAGTGTTGCTTTTCTCGAGAAAAGAGCGCTTTACAGCGCTTTCTGGCTGCTAGAGACATGCAGAAAGAGCAAGTGTGGCAGAATGTGTTCCAAAGCAGCTGGAGCTACCACGGGCTCCGGACAGGCTTATTTTCACTTGGAGAACACAGAAAACACACCAAGGTGCTGCCGCAAGCAAAGTTACATTCCAAAGCAGCTGGAGCTACCACGGGCTCCGGACAGGCTTATTTCACTTGGAGAACACAGAAAACACACCAAGTGCTGCCGCAGCAGCGTCGAGTATTTCCAAAGCAGCTGGAGCTACCACGGGCTCCGGACAGGCTTATTTTCACTTGGAGAACACAGAAAACACACCAAGGTGCTGCTGCAAGCAAAGTTACAGAAGTCCCCCTGAGTGTTGCTTTTCTCGAGAAAAGAGCGCTTTACAGCGCTTTCTGGCTGCTAGAGACATGCAGAAAGAGCAAGTGTGGCAGAATGTGTTCCAAAGCAGCTGGAGCTACCACGGGCTCCGGACAGGCTTATTTTCACTTGGAGAACACAGAAAACACACCAAGGTGCTGCTGCAAGCAAAGTTACAGAGGTTTCCCAGAGTGTTGCTTTTCTCGAGAAAAGAGCGCTTTACAGCGCTTTCTGGCTGCTAGAGACATGCAGAAAGAGCAAGTGTGGCAGAATGTGTTCCAAAGCAGCTGGAGCTACCACGGGCTCCGGACAGGCTTATTTTCACTTGGAGAACACAGAAAACACACCAAGGTGCTGCTGCAAGCAAAGTTACAGAGGTTTCCCAGAGTGTTGCTTTTCTCGAGAAAAGAGCGCTTTACAGCGCTTTCTGGCTGCTAGAGACATGCAGAAAGAGCAAGTGTGGCAGAATGTGTTCCAAAGCAGCTGGAGCTACCACGGGCTCCGGACAGGCTTATTTTCACTTGGAGAACACAGAAAACACACCAAGGTGCTGCTGCAAGCAAAGTTACAGAGGTTTCCCAGAGTGTTGCTTTTCTCGAGAAAAGAGCGCTTTACAGCGCTTTCTGGCTGCTAGAGACATGCAGAAAGAGCAAGTGTGGCAGAATGTGTTCCAAAGCAGCTGGAGCTACCACGGGCTCCGGACAGGCTTATTTTCACTTGGAGAACACAGAAAACACACCAAGGTGCTGCTGCAAGCAAAGTTACAGAGGTTTCCCAGAGTGTTGCTTTTCTCGAGAAAAGAGCGCTTTACAGCGCTTTCTGGCTGCTAGAGACATGCAGAAAGAGCAAGTGTGGCAGAATGTGTTCCAAAGCAGCTGGAGCTACCACGGGCTCCGGACAGGCTTATTTTCACTTGGAGAACACAGAAAACACACCAAGGTGCTGCTGCAAGCAAAGTTACACAAGTCACCCTGAGTGTTGCTTTTCTCGGGCAAAAGAGCGCTTTACAGCGCTTTCTGGCTGCTAGAGACATGCAGAAAGAGCAAGTGTGGCAGAATGTGTTCCAAAGCAGCTGGAGCTACCACGGGCTCCGGACAGGCTTATTTTCACTTGGAGAACACAGAAAACACACCAAGGTGCTGCTGCAAGCAAAGTTACACAAGTCACCCTGAGTGTTGCTTTTCTGGGGAAAAGAGCGCTTTACAGCACTTTCTGGCTGCTAGAGACATGCAGAAAGAGCAAGTGTGGCAGAATGTGTTCCAAAGCAGCTGGAGCTACCACGGGCTCCGGACAGGCTTATTTTCACTTGGAGAACACAGAAAACACACCAAGGTGCTGCTGCAAGCAAAGTTACAGAAGTCCCCCTGAGTGTTGCTTTTCTGGGGAAAAGAGCGCTTTACAGCGCTTTCTGGCTGCTAGAGACATGCAGAAAGAGCAAGTGTGGCAGAATGTGTTCCAAAGCAGCTGGAGCTACCACGGGCTCCGGACAGGCTTATTTTCACTTGGAGAACACAGAAAACACACCAAGGTGCTGCTGCAAGCAAAGTTACACAAGTCCCCCTGAGTGTTGCTTTTCTCGAGAAAAGAGCGCTTTACAGCGCTTTCTGGCTGCTAGAGACATGCAGAAAGAGCAAGTGTGGCAGAATGTGTTCCAAAGCAGCTGGAGCTACCACGGGCTCCGGACAGGCTTCTTTTCACTTGGAGAACACAGAAAACACACCAAGGTGCTGCTGCAAGCAAAGTTACAGAGGTTTCCCAGAGTGTTGCTTTTCTCGAGAAAAGAGCGCTTTACAGCGCTTTCTGGCTGCTAGAGACATGCAGAAAGAGCAAGTGTGGCAGAATGTGTTCCAAAGCAGCTGGAGCTACCACGGGCTCCGGACAGGCTTATTTTCACTTGGAGAACACAGAAAACACACCAAGGTGCTGCCGCAAGCAAAGTTACAGAGGTCCCCCTGAGTGTTGCTTTTCTCGAGAAAAGAGCGCTTTACAGTGCTTTCTGGCTGCTAGAGACATGCAGAAAGAGCAAGTGTAGCAGAATGTGTTCCAAAGCAGCTGGAGCTACCACGGGCTCCGGACAGGCTTATTTTCACTTGGAGAACACAGAAAACACACCAAGGTGCTGCTGCAAGCAAAGTTACAGAAGTCCCCCTGAGTGTTGCTTTTCTCGAGAAAAGAGCGCTTTACAGCGCTTTCTGGCTGCTAGAGACATGCAGAAAGAGCAAGTGTGGCAGAATGTGTTCCAAAGCAGCTGGAGCTACCACGGGCTCCGGACAGGCTTATTTTCACTTGGAGAACACAGAAAACACACCAAGGTGCTGCTGCAAGCAAAGTTACAGAGGTTTCCCAGAGTGTTGCTTTTCTCGAGAAAAGAGCGCTTTACAGCGCTTTCTGGCTGCTAGAGACATGCAGAAAGAGCAAGTGTGGCAGAATGTGTTCCAAAGCAGCTGGAGCTACCACGGGCTCCGGACAGGCTTATTTTCACTTGGAGAACACAGAAAACACACCAAGGTGCTGCTGCAAGCAAAGTTACAGAGGTCCCCCAGAGTGTTGCTTTTCTCGAGAAAAGAGCGCTTTACAGCGCTTTCTGGCTGCTAGAGACATGCAGAAAGAGCAAGTGTGGCAGAATGTGTTCCAAAGCAGCTGGAGCTACCACGGGCTCCGGACAGGCTTATTTTCACTTGGAGAACACAGAAAACACACCAAGGTGCTGCTGCAAGCAAAGTTACAGAGGTCCCCCAGAGTGTTGCTTTTCTCGAGAAAAGAGCGCTTTAGAGCGCTTTCTGGCTGCTAGAGACATGCAGAAAGAGCAAGTGTGGCAGAATGTGTTCCAAAGCAGCTGGAGCTACCACGGGCTCCGGACAGGCTTATTTTCACTTGGAGAACACAGAAAACACACCAAGGTGCTGCTGCAAGCAAAGTTACAGAGGTTTCCCAGAGTGTTGCTTTTCTGGGGAAAAGAGCACTTTACAGCGCTTTCTGGCTGCTAGAGACATGCAGAAAGAGCAAGTGTGGCAGAATGTGTTCCAAAGCAGCTGGAGCTACCACGGGCTCCGGACAGGCTTCTTTTCACTTGGAGAACACAGAAAACACACCAAGGTGCTGCTGCAAGCAAAGTTACAGAGGTTTCCCAGAGTGTTGCTTTTCTCGAGAAAAGAGCGCTTTACAGCGCTTTCTGGCTGCTAGAGACATGCAGAAAGAGCAAGTGTGGCAGAATGTGTTCCAAAGCAGCTGGAGCTACCACGGGCTCCGGACAGGCTTATTTTCACTTGGAGAACACAGAAAACACACCAAGGTGCTGCTGCAAGCAAAGTTACACAAGTCCCCCTGAGTGTTGCTTTTCTCGAGAAAAGAGCGCTTTACAGCGCTTTCTGGCTGCTAGAGACATGCAGAAAGAGCAAGTGTGGCAGAATGTGTTCCAAAGCAGCTGGAGCTACCACGGGCTCCGGACAGGCTTATTTTCACTTGGAGAACACAGAAAACACACCAAGGTGCTGCTGCAAGCAAAGTTACAGAGGTTTCCCAGAGTGTTGCTTTTCTCGAGAAAAGAGCGCTTTACAGCGCTTTCTGGCTGCTAGAGACATGCAGAAAGAGCAAGTGTGGCAGAATGTGTTCCAAAGCAGCTGGAGCTACCACGGGCTCCGGACAGGCTTATTTTCACTTGGAGAACACAGAAAACACACCAAGGTGCTGCTGCAAGCAAAGTTACACAAGTCACCCTGAGTGTTGCTTTTCTCGGGCAAAAGAGCGCTTTACAGCGCTTTCTGGCTGCTAGAGACATGCAGAAAGAGCAAGTGTGGCAGAATGTGTTCCAAAGCAGCTGGAGCTACCACGGGCTCCGGACAGGCTTATTTTCACTTGGAGAACACAGAAAACACACCAAGGTGCTGCTGCAAGCAAAGTTACACAAGTCACCCTGAGTGTTGCTTTTCTGGGGAAAAGAGCGCTTTACAGCACTTTCTGGCTGCTAGAGACATGCAGAAAGAGCAAGTGTGGCAGAATGTGTTCCAAAGCAGCTGGAGCTACCACGGGCTCCGGACAGGCTTATTTTCACTTGGAGAACACAGAAAACACACCAAGGTGCTGCTGCAAGCAAAGTTACACAAGTCCCCCTGAGTGTTGCTTTTCTCGAGAAAAGAGCGCTTTACAGCGCTTTCTGGCTGCTAGAGACATGCAGAAAGAGCAAGTGTGGCAGAATGTGTTCCAAAGCAGCTGGAGCTACCACGGGCTCCGGACAGGCTTATTTTCACTTGGAGAACACAGAAAACACACCAAGGTGCTGCTGCAAGCAAAGTTACAGAGGTTTCCCAGAGTGTTGCTTTTCTCGAGAAAAGAGCGCTTTACAGCGCTTTCTGGCTGCTAGAGACATGCAGAAAGAGCAAGTGTGGCAGAATGTGTTCCAAAGCAGCTGGAGCTACCACGGGCTCCGGACAGGCTTATTTTCACTTGGAGAACACAGAAAACACACCAAGGTGCTGCCGCAAGCAAAGTTACAGAGGTCCCCCTGAGTGTTGCTTTTCTCGAGAAAAGAGCGCTTTACAGTGCTTTCTGGCTGCTAGAGACATGCAGAAAGAGCAAGTGTAGCAGAATGTGTTCCAAAGCAGCTGGAGCTACCACGGGCTCCGGACAGGCTTATTTTCACTTGGAGAACACAGAAAACACACCAAGGTGCTGCTGCAAGCAAAGTTACAGAAGTCCCCCTGAGTGTTGCTTTTCTCGAGAAAAGAGCGCTTTACAGCGCTTTCTGGCTGCTAGAGACATGCAGAAAGAGCAAGTGTGGCAGAATGTGTTCCAAAGCAGCTGGAGCTACCACGGGCTCCGGACAGGCTTATTTTCACTTGGAGAACACAGAAAACACACCAAGGTGCTGCTGCAAGCAAAGTTACAGAGGTTTCCCAGAGTGTTGCTTTTCTCGAGAAAAGAGCGCTTTACAGCGCTTTCTGGCTGCTAGAGACATGCAGAAAGAGCAAGTGTGGCAGAATGTGTTCCAAAGCAGCTGGAGCTACCACGGGCTCCGGACAGGCTTATTTTCACTTGGAGAACACAGAAAACACACCAAGGTGCTGCTGCAAGCAAAGTTACAGAGGTCCCCCAGAGTGTTGCTTTTCTCGAGAAAAGAGCGCTTTACAGCGCTTTCTGGCTGCTAGAGACATGCAGAAAGAGCAAGTGTGGCAGAATGTGTTCCAAAGCAGCTGGAGCTACCACGGGCTCCGGACAGGCTTCTTTTCACTTGGAGAACACAGAAAACACACCAAGGTGCTGCTGCAAGCAAAGTTACAGAGGTTTCCCAGAGTGTTGCTTTTCTCGAGAAAAGAGCGCTTTACAGCGCTTTCTGGCTGCTAGAGACATGCAGAAAGAGCAAGTGTGGCAGAATGTGTTCCAAAGCAGCTGGAGCTACCACGGGCTCCGGACAGGCTTATTTTCACTTGGAGAACACAGAAAACACACCAAGGTGCTGCTGCAAGCAAAGTTACACAAGTCCCCCTGAGTGTTGCTTTTCTCGAGAAAAGAGCGCTTTACAGCGCTTTCTGGCTGCTAGAGACATGCAGAAAGAGCAAGTGTGGCAGAATGTGTTCCAAAGCAGCTGGAGCTACCACGGGCTCCGGACAGGCTTATTTTCACTTGGAGAACACAGAAAACACACCAAGGTGCTGCTGCAAGCAAAGTTACAGAGGTTTCCCAGAGTGTTGCTTTTCTCGAGAAAAGAGCGCTTTACAGCGCTTTCTGGCTGCTAGAGACATGCAGAAAGAGCAAGTGTGGCAGAATGTGTTCCAAAGCAGCTGGAGCTACCACGGGCTCCGGACAGGCTTATTTTCACTTGGAGAACACAGAAAACACACCAAGGTGCTGCCGCAAGCAAAGTTACAGAGGTCCCCCTGAGTGTTGCTTTTCTCGAGAAAAGAGCGCTTTACAGTGCTTTCTGGCTGCTAGAGACATGCAGAAAGAGCAAGTGTAGCAGAATGTGTTCCAAAGCAGCTGGAGCTACCACGGGCTCCGGACAGGCTTATTTTCACTTGGAGAACACAGAAAACACACCAAGGTGCTGCTGCAAGCAAAGTTACACAAGTCCCCCTGAGTGTTGCTTTTCTCGAGAAAAGAGCGCTTTACAGCGCTTTCTGGCTGCTAGAGACATGCAGAAAGAGCAAGTGTGGCAGAATGTGTTCCAAAGCAGCTGGAGCTACCACGGGCTCCGGACAGGCTTATTTTCACTTGGAGAACACAGAAAACACACCAAGGTGCTGCTGCAAGCAAAGTTACAGAGGTTTCCCAGAGTGTTGCTTTTCTGGGGAAAAGAGCGCTTTACAGCGCTTTCTGGCTGCTAGAGACATGCAGAAAGAGCAAGTGTGGCAGAATGTGTTCCAAAGCAGCTGGAGCTACCACGGGCTCCGGACAGGCTTCTTTTCACTTGGAGAACACAGAAAACACACCAAGGTGCTGCTGCAAGCAAAGTTACAGAGGTTTCCCAGAGTGTTGCTTTTCTCGAGAAAAGAGCGCTTTACAGCGCTTTCTGGCTGCTAGAGACATGCAGAAAGAGCAAGTGTGGCAGAATGTGTTCCAAAGCAGCTGGAGCTACCACGGGCTCCGGACAGGCTTATTTTCACTTGGAGAACACAGAAAACACACCAAGGTGCTGCTGCAAGCAAAGTTACACAAGTCACCCTGAGTGTTGCTTTTCTCGGGCAAAAGAGCGCTTTACAGCGCTTTCTGGCTGCTAGAGACATGCAGAAAGAGCAAGTGTGGCAGAATGTGTTCCAAAGCAGCTGGAGCTACCACGGGCTCCGGACAGGCTTATTTTCACTTGGAGAACACAGAAAACACACCAAGGTGCTGCTGCAAGCAAAGTTACAGAGGTTTCCCAGAGTGTTGCTTTTCTCGAGAAAAGAGCGCTTTACAGCGCTTTCTGGCTGCTAGAGACATGCAGAAAGAGCAAGTGTGGCAGAATGTGTTCCAAAGCAGCTGGAGCTACCACGGGCTCCGGACAGGCTTATTTTCACTTGGAGAACACAGAAAACACACCAAGGTGCTGCCGCAAGCAAAGTTACAGAGGTCCCCCTGAGTGTTGCTTTTCTCGAGAAAAGAGCGCTTTACAGTGCTTTCTGGCTGCTAGAGACATGCAGAAAGAGCAAGTGTAGCAGAATGTGTTCCAAAGCAGCTGGAGCTACCACGGGCTCCGGACAGGCTTATTTTCACTTGGAGAACACAGAAAACACACCAAGGTGCTGCTGCAAGCAAAGTTACACAAGTCCCCCTGAGTGTTGCTTTTCTCGAGAAAAGAGCGCTTTACAGCGCTTTCTGGCTGCTAGAGACATGCAGAAAGAGCAAGTGTGGCAGAATGTGTTCCAAAGCAGCTGGAGCTACCACGGGCTCCGGACAGGCTTATTTTCACTTGGAGAACACAGAAAACACACCAAGGTGCTGCTGCAAGCAAAGTTACAGAAGTCCCCCAGAGTGTTGCTTTTCTGGGGAAAAGAGCGCTTTACAGCGCTTTCTGGCTGCTAGAGACATGCAGAAAGAGCAAGTGTGGCAGAATGTGTTCCAAAGCAGCTGGAGCTACCACGGGCTCCGGACAGGCTTATTTTCACTTGGAGAACACAGAAAACACACCAAGGTGCTGCTGCAAGCAAAGTTACAGAGGTTTCCCAGAGTGTTGCTTTTCTCGAGAAAAGAGCGCTTTACAGCGCTTTCTGGCTGCTAGAGACATGCAGAAAGAGCAAGTGTGGCAGAATGTGTTCCAAAGCAGCTGGAGCTACCACGGGCTCCGGACAGGCTTATTTTCACTTGGAGAACACAGAAAACACACCAAGGTGCTGCTGCAAGCAAAGTTACACAAGTCACCCTGAGTGTTGCTTTTCTCGGGCAAAAGAGCGCTTTACAGCGCTTTCTGGCTGCTAGAGACATGCAGAAAGAGCAAGTGTGGCAGAATGTGTTCCAAAGCAGCTGGAGCTACCACGGGCTCCGGACAGGCTTATTTTCACTTGGAGAACACAGAAAACACACCAAGGTGCTGCTGCAAGCAAAGTTACACAAGTCACCCTGAGTGTTGCTTTTCTGGGGAAAAGAGCGCTTTACAGCACTTTCTGGCTGCTAGAGACATGCAGAAAGAGCAAGTGTGGCAGAATGTGTTCCAAAGCAGCTGGAGCTACCACGGGCTCCGGACAGGCTTATTTTCACTTGGAGAACACAGAAAACACACCAAGGTGCTGCTGCAAGCAAAGTTACACAAGTCCCCCTGAGTGTTGCTTTTCTCGAGAAAAGAGCGCTTTACAGCGCTTTCTGGCTGCTAGAGACATGCAGAAAGAGCAAGTGTGGCAGAATGTGTTCCAAAGCAGCTGGAGCTACCACGGGCTCCGGACAGGCTTATTTTCACTTGGAGAACACAGAAAACACACCAAGGTGCTGCTGCAAGCAAAGTTACAGAGGTTTCCCAGAGTGTTGCTTTTCTCGAGAAAAGAGCGCTTTACAGCGCTTTCTGGCTGCTAGAGACATGCAGAAAGAGCAAGTGTGGCAGAATGTGTTCCAAAGCAGCTGGAGCTACCACGGGCTCCGGACAGGCTTATTTTCACTTGGAGAACACAGAAAACACACCAAGGTGCTGCCGCAAGCAAAGTTACAGAGGTCCCCCTGAGTGTTGCTTTTCTCGAGAAAAGAGCGCTTTACAGTGCTTTCTGGCTGCTAGAGACATGCAGAAAGAGCAAGTGTAGCAGAATGTGTTCCAAAGCAGCTGGAGCTACCACGGGCTCCGGACAGGCTTATTTTCACTTGGAGAACACAGAAAACACACCAAGGTGCTGCTGCAAGCAAAGTTACAGAAGTCCCCCTGAGTGTTGCTTTTCTCGAGAAAAGAGCGCTTTACAGCGCTTTCTGGCTGCTAGAGACATGCAGAAAGAGCAAGTGTGGCAGAATGTGTTCCAAAGCAGCTGGAGCTACCACGGGCTCCGGACAGGCTTATTTTCACTTGGAGAACACAGAAAACACACCAAGGTGCTGCTGCAAGCAAAGTTACAGAGGTTTCCCAGAGTGTTGCTTTTCTCGAGAAAAGAGCGCTTTACAGCGCTTTCTGGCTGCTAGAGACATGCAGAAAGAGCAAGTGTGGCAGAATGTGTTCCAAAGCAGCTGGAGCTACCACGGGCTCCGGACAGGCTTATTTTCACTTGGAGAACACAGAAAACACACCAAGGTGCTGCTGCAAGCAAAGTTACAGAGGTCCCCCAGAGTGTTGCTTTTCTCGAGAAAAGAGCGCTTTACAGCGCTTTCTGGCTGCTAGAGACATGCAGAAAGAGCAAGTGTGGCAGAATGTGTTCCAAAGCAGCTGGAGCTACCACGGGCTCCGGACAGGCTTCTTTTCACTTGGAGAACACAGAAAACACACCAAGGTGCTGCTGCAAGCAAAGTTACAGAGGTTTCCCAGAGTGTTGCTTTTCTCGAGAAAAGAGCGCTTTACAGCGCTTTCTGGCTGCTAGAGACATGCAGAAAGAGCAAGTGTGGCAGAATGTGTTCCAAAGCAGCTGGAGCTACCACGGGCTCCGGACAGGCTTATTTTCACTTGGAGAACACAGAAAACACACCAAGGTGCTGCTGCAAGCAAAGTTACACAAGTCCCCCTGAGTGTTGCTTTTCTCGAGAAAAGAGCGCTTTACAGCGCTTTCTGGCTGCTAGAGACATGCAGAAAGAGCAAGTGTGGCAGAATGTGTTCCAAAGCAGCTGGAGCTACCACGGGCTCCGGACAGGCTTATTTTCACTTGGAGAACACAGAAAACACACCAAGGTGCTGCTGCAAGCAAAGTTACAGAGGTTTCCCAGAGTGTTGCTTTTCTCGAGAAAAGAGCGCTTTACAGCGCTTTCTGGCTGCTAGAGACATGCAGAAAGAGCAAGTGTGGCAGAATGTGTTCCAAAGCAGCTGGAGCTACCACGGGCTCCGGACAGGCTTATTTTCACTTGGAGAACACAGAAAACACACCAAGGTGCTGCCGCAAGCAAAGTTACAGAGGTCCCCCTGAGTGTTGCTTTTCTCGAGAAAAGAGCGCTTTACAGTGCTTTCTGGCTGCTAGAGACATGCAGAAAGAGCAAGTGTAGCAGAATGTGTTCCAAAGCAGCTGGAGCTACCACGGGCTCCGGACAGGCTTATTTTCACTTGGAGAACACAGAAAACACACCAAGGTGCTGCTGCAAGCAAAGTTACACAAGTCCCCCTGAGTGTTGCTTTTCTCGAGAAAAGAGCGCTTTACAGCGCTTTCTGGCTGCTAGAGACATGCAGAAAGAGCAAGTGTGGCAGAATGTGTTCCAAAGCAGCTGGAGCTACCACGGGCTCCGGACAGGCTTCTTTTCACTTGGAGAACACAGAAAACACACCAAGGTGCTGCTGCAAGCAAAGTTACAGAGGTTTCCCAGAGTGTTGCTTTTCTCGAGAAAAGAGCGCTTTACAGCGCTTTCTGGCTGCTAGAGACATGCAGAAAGAACAAGTGTGGCAGAATGTGTTCCAAAGCAGCTGGAGCTACCACGGGCTCCGGACAGGCTTCTTTTCACTTGGAGAACACAGAAAACACACCAAGGTGCTGCTGCAAGCAAAGTTACACAAGTCACCCTGAGTGTTGCTTTTCTCGGGCAAAAGAGCGCTTTACAGCGCTTTCTGGCTGCTAGAGACATGCAGAAAGAGCAAGTGTGGCAGAATGTGTTCCAAAGCAGCTGGAGCTACCACGGGCTCCGGACAGGCTTATTTTCACTTGGAGAACACAGAAAACACCCCAAGGTGCTGCTGCAAGCAAAGTTACACAAGTCCCCCAGAGTGTTGCTTTTCTCGAGAAAAGAGCGCTTTACAGCGCTTTCTGGCTGCTAGAGACATGCAGAAAGAGCAAGTGTGGCAGAATGTGTTCCAAAGCAGCTGGAGCTACCACGGGCTCCGGACAGGCTTATTTTCACTTGGAGAACACAGAAAACACACCAAGGTGCTGCTGCAAGCAAAGTTACAGAAGTCCCCCTGAGTGTTGCTTTTCTGGGGAAAAGAGCGCTTTACAGCGCTTTCTGGCTGCTAGAGACATGCAGAAAGAGCAAGTGTGGCAGAATGTGTTCCAAAGCAGCTGGAGCTACCACGGGCTCCGGACAGGCTTATTTTCACTTGGAGAACACAGAAAACACACCAAGGTGCTGCTGCAAGCAAAGTTACAGAGGTTTCCCAGAGTGTTGCTTTTCTCGAGAAAAGAGCGCTTTACAGCGCTTTCTGGCTGCTAGAGACATGCAGAAAGAGCAAGTGTGGCAGAATGTGTTCCAAAGCAGCTGGAGCTACCACGGGCTCCGGACAGGCTTCTTTTCACTTGGAGAACACAGAAAACACACCAAGGTGCTGCTGCAAGCAAAGTTACAGAGGTTTCCCAGAGTGTTGCTTTTCTCGAGAAAAGAGCGCTTTACAGCGCTTTCTGGCTGCTAGAGACATGCAGAAAGAGCAAGTGTGGCAGAATGTGTTCCAAAGCAGCTGGAGCTACCACGGGCTCCGGACAGGCTTATTTTCACTTGGAGAACACAGAAAACACACCAAGGTGCTGCTGCAAGCAAAGTTACAGAGGTTTCCCAGAGTGTTGCTTTTCTCGAGAAAAGAGCGCTTTACAGCGCTTTCTGGCTGCTAGAGACATGCAGAAAGAGCAAGTGTGGCAGAATGTGTTCCAAAGCAGCTGGAGCTACCACGGGCTCCGGACAGGCTTATTTTCACTTGGAGAACACAGAAAACACACCAAGGTGCTGCTGCAAGCAAAGTTACAGAGGTTTCCCAGAGTGTTGCTTTTCTCGAGAAAAGAGCGCTTTACAGCGCTTTCTGGCTGCTAGAGACATGCAGAAAGAGCAAGTGTGGCAGAATGTGTTCCAAAGCAGCTGGAGCTACCACGGGCTCCGGACAGGCTTCTTTTCACTTGGAGAACACAGAAAACACACCAAGGTGCTGCTGCAAGCAAAGTTACAGAGGTTTCCCAGAGTGTTGCTTTTCTCGAGAAAAGAGCGCTTTACAGCGCTTTCTGGCTGCTAGAGACATGCAGAAAGAGCAAGTGTGGCAGAATGTGTTCCAAAGCAGCTGGAGCTACCACGGGCTCCGGACAGGCTTATTTTCACTTGGAGAACACAGAAAACACACCAAGGTGCTGCTGCAAGCAAAGTTACACAAGTCCCCCTGAGTGTTGCTTTTCTCGAGAAAAGAGCGCTTTACAGCGCTTTCTGGCTGCTAGAGACATGCAGAAAGAGCAAGTGTGGCAGAATGTGTTCCAAAGCAGCTGGAGCTACCACGGGCTCCGGACAGGCTTATTTTCACTTGGAGAACACAGAAAACACACCAAGGTGCTGCTGCAAGCAAAGTTACAGAAGTCCCCCTGAGTGTTGCTTTTCTCGAGAAAAGAGCGCTTTACAGCGCTTTCTGGCTGCTAGAGACATGCAGAAAGAGCAAGTGTGGCAGAATGTGTTCCAAAGCAGCTGGAGCTACCACGGGCTCCGGACAGGCTTATTTTCACTTGGAGAACACAGAAAACACACCAAGGTGCTGCTGCAAGCAAAGTTACACAAGTCCCCCTGAGTGTTGCTTTTCTCGAGAAAAGAGCGCTTTACAGCGCTTTCTGGCTGCTAGAGACATGCAGAAAGAGCAAGTGTGGCAGAATGTGTTCCAAAGCAGCTGGAGCTACCACGGGCTCCGGACAGGCTTATTTTCACTTGGAGAACACAGAAAACACACCAAGGTGCTGCTGCAAGCAAAGTTACACAAGTCCCCCTGAGTGTTGCTTTTCTCGAGAAAAGAGCGCTTTACAGTGCTTTCTGGCTGCTAGAGACATGCAGAAAGAGCAAGTGTGGCAGAATGTGTTCCAAAGCAGCTGGAGCTACCACGGGCTCCGGACAGGCTTATTTTCACTTGGAGAACACAGAAAACACACCAAGGTGCTGCTGCAAGCAAAGTTACAGAAGTCCCCCAGAGTGTTGCTTTTCTCGGGCAAAAGAGCGCTTTACAGCGCTTTCTGGCTGCTAGAGACATGCAGAAAGAGCAAGTGTGGCAGAATGTGTTCCAAAGCAGCTGGAGCTACCACGGGCTCCGGACAGGCTTATTTTCACTTGGAGAACACAGAAAACACACCAAGGTGCTGCTGCAAGCAAAGTTACACAAGTCCCCCTGAGTGTTGCTTTTCTCGAGAAAAGAGCGCTTTACAGCGCTTTCTGGCTGCTAGAGACATGCAGAAAGAGCAAGTGTGGCAGAATGTGTTCCAAAGCAGCTGGAGCTACCACGGGCTCCGGACAGGCTTATTTTCACTTGGAGAACACAGAAAACACACCAAGGTGCTGCTGCAAGCAAAGTTACAGAAGTCCCCCAGAGTGTTGCTTTTCTGGGGAAAAGAGCGCTTTACAGCGCTTTCTGGCTGCTAGAGACATGCAGAAAGAGCAAGTGTGGCAGAATGTGTTCCAAAGCAGCTGGAGCTACCACGGGCTCCGGACAGGCTTATTTTCACTTGGAGAACACAGAAAACACACCAAGGTGCTGCTGCAAGCAAAGTTACACAAGTCCCCCAGAGTGTTGCTTTTCTCGAGAAAAGAGCGCTTTACAGCGCTTTCTGGCTGCTAGAGACATGCAGAAAGAGCAAGTGTGGCAGAATGTGTTCCAAAGCAGCTGGAGCTACCACGGGCTCCGGACAGGCTTATTTTCACTTGGAGAACACAGAAAACACACCAAGGTGCTGCTGCAAGCAAAGTTACACAAGTCCCCCTGAGTGTTGCTTTTCTCGAGAAAAGAGCACTTTACAGCGCTTTCTGGCTGCTAGAGACATGCAGAAAGAGCAAGTGTGGCAGAATGTGTTCCAAAGCAGCTGGAGCTACCACGGGCTCCGGACAGGCTTATTTTCACTTGGAGAACACAGAAAACACACCAAGGTGCTGCTGCAAGCAAAGTTACAGAGGTTTCCCAGAGTGTTGCTTTTCTCGAGAAAAGAGCGCTTTACAGCGCTTTCTGGCTGCTAGAGACATGCAGAAAGAGCAAGTGTGGCAGAATGTGTTCCAAAGCAGCTGGAGCTACCACGGGCTCCGGACAGGCTTCTTTTCACTTAGAGAACACAGAAAACACACCAAGGTGCTGCCGCAAGCAAAGTTACAGAGGTCCCCCTGAGTGTTGCTTTTCTCGAGAAAAGAGCACTTTACAGCGCTTTCTGGCTGCTAGAGACATGCAGAAAGAGCAAGTGTAGCAGAATGTGTTCCAAAGCAGCTGGAGCTACCACGGGCTCCGGACAGGCTTATTTTCACTTGGAGAACACAGAAAACACACCAAGGTGCTGCTGCAAGCAAAGTTACACAAGTCCCCCTGAGTGTTGCTTTTCTCGAGAAAAGAGCGCTTTACAGCGCTTTCTGGCTGCTAGAGACATGCAGAAAGAGCAAGTGTGGCAGAATGTGTTCCAAAGCAGCTGGAGCTACCACGGGCTCCGGACAGGCTTATTTTCACTTGGAGAACACAGAAAACACACCAAGGTGCTGCTGCAAGCAAAGTTACAGAGGTTTCCCAGAGTGTTGCTTTTCTCGAGAAAAGAGCGCTTTACAGCGCTTTCTGGCTGCTAGAGACATGCAGAAAGAGCAAGTGTGGCAGAATGTGTTCCAAAGCAGCTGGAGCTACCACGGGCTCCGGACAGGCTTCTTTTCACTTGGAGAACACAGAAAACACACCAAGGTGCTGCTGCAAGCAAAGTTACAGAGGTTTCCCAGAGTGTTGCTTTTCTCGAGAAAAGAGCGCTTTACAGCGCTTTCTGGCTGCTAGAGACATGCAGAAAGAGCAAGTGTGGCAGAATGTGTTCCAAAGCAGCTGGAGCTACCACGGGCTCCGGACAGGCTTATTTTCACTTGGAGAACACAGAAAACACACCAAGGTGCTGCTGCAAGCAAAGTTACAGAGGTTTCCCAGAGTGTTGCTTTTCTCGAGAAAAGAGCGCTTTACAGCGCTTTCTGGCTGCTAGAGACATGCAGAAAGAGCAAGTGTGGCAGAATGTGTTCCAAAGCAGCTGGAGCTACCACGGGCTCCGGACAGGCTTATTTTCACTTGGAGAACACAGAAAACACACCAAGGTGCTGCTGCAAGCAAAGTTACAGAGGTTTCCCAGAGTGTTGCTTTTCTCGAGAAAAGAGCGCTTTACAGCGCTTTCTGGCTGCTAGAGACATGCAGAAAGAGCAAGTGTGGCAGAATGTGTTCCAAAGCAGCTGGAGCTACCACGGGCTCCGGACAGGCTTATTTTCACTTGGAGAACACAGAAAACACACCAAGGTGCTGCTGCAAGCAAAGTTACAGAGGTTTCCCAGAGTGTTGCTTTTCTCGAGAAAAGAGCGCTTTACAGCGCTTTCTGGCTGCTAGAGACATGCAGAAAGAGCAAGTGTGGCAGAATGTGTTCCAAAGCAGCTGGAGCTACCACGGGCTCCGGACAGGCTTATTTTCACTTGGAGAACACAGAAAACACACCAAGGTGCTGCTGCAAGCAAAGTTACAGAGGTTTCCCAGAGTGTTGCTTTTCTCGAGAAAAGAGCGCTTTACAGCGCTTTCTGGCTGCTAGAGACATGCAGAAAGAGCAAGTGTGGCAGAATGTGTTCCAAAGCAGCTGGAGCTACCACGGGCTCCGGACAGGCTTCTTTTCACTTGGAGAACACAGAAAACACACCAAGGTGCTGCTGCAAGCAAAGTTACAGAGGTTTCCCAGAGTGTTGCTTTTCTCGAGAAAAGAGCGCTTTACAGCGCTTTCTGGCTGCTAGAGACATGCAGAAAGAGCAAGTGTGGCAGAATGTGTTCCAAAGCAGCTGGAGCTACCACGGGCTCCGGACAGGCTTCTTTTCACTTGGAGAACACAGAAAACACACCAAGGTGCTGCTGCAAGCAAAGTTACAGAGGTTTCCCAGAGTGTTGCTTTTCTCGAGAAAAGAGCGCTTTACAGCGCTTTCTGGCTGCTAGAGACATGCAGAAAGAGCAAGTGTGGCAGAATGTGTTCCAAAGCAGCTGGAGCTACCACGGGCTCCGGACAGGCTTCTTTTCACTTGGAGAACACAGAAAACACACCAAGGTGCTGCTGCAAGCAAAGTTACAGAGGTTTCCCAGAGTGTTGCTTTTCTCGAGAAAAGAGCGCTTTACAGCGCTTTCTGGCTGCTAGAGACATGCAGAAAGAGCAAGTGTGGCAGAATGTGTTCCAAAGCAGCTGGAGCTACCACGGGCTCCGGACAGGCTTATTTTCACTTGGAGAACACAGAAAACACACCAAGGTGCTGCTGCAAGCAAAGTTACACAAGTCCCCCTGAGTGTTGCTTTTCTGGGGAAAAGAGCGCTTTACAGCGCTTTCTGGCTGCTAGAGACATGCAGAAAGATCAAGTGTGGCAGAATGTGTTCCAAAGCAGCTGGAGCTACCACGGGCTCCGGACAGGCTTATTTTCACTTGGAGAACACAGAAAACACACCAAGGTGCTGCTGCAAGCAAAGTTACACAAGTCACCCTGAGTGTTGCTTTTCTCGAGAAAAGAGCGCTTTACAGTGCTTTCTGGCTGCTAGAGACATGCAGAAAGAGCAAGTGTGGCAGAATGTGTTCCAAAGCAGCTGGAGCTACCACGGGCTCCGGACAGGCTTCTTTTCACTTGGAGAACACAGAAAACACACCAAGGTGCTGCTGCAAGCAAAGTTACACAAGTCCCCCTGAGTGTTGCTTTTCTCGAGAAAAGAGCGCTTTACAGCGCTTTCTGGCTGCTAGAGACATGCAGAAAGAGCAAGTGTGGCAGAATGTGTTCCAATGCAGCTGGAGCTACCACGGGCTCCGGACAGGCTTATTTTCACTTGGAGAACACAGAAAACACACCAAGGTGCTGCTGCAAGCAAAGTTACAGAGGTTTCCCAGAGTGTTGCTTTTCTCGAGAAAAGAGCGCTTTACAGCGCTTTCTGGCTGCTAGAGACATGCAGAAAGAGCAAGTGTGGCAGAATGTGTTCCAAAGCAGCTGGAGCTACCACGGGCTCCGGACAGGCTTATTTTCACTTGGAGAACACAGAAAACACACCAAGGTGCTGCCGCAAGCAAAGTTACAGAAGTCCCCCTGAGTGTTGCTTTTCTCGAGAAAAGAGCGCTTTACAGTGCTTTCTGGCTGCTAGAGACATGCAGAAAGAGCAAGTGTAGCAGAATGTGTTCCAAAGCAGCTGGAGCTACCACGGGCTCCGGACAGGCTTATTTTCACTTGGAGAACACAGAAAACACACCAAGGTGCTGCTGCAAGCAAAGTTACACAAGTCCCCCTGAGTGTTGCTTTTCTCGAGAAAAGAGCGCTTTACAGCGCTTTCTGGCTGCTAGAGACATGCAGAAAGAGCAAGTGTGGCAGAATGTGTTCCAAAGCAGCTGGAGCTACCACGGGCTCCGGACAGGCATATTTTCACTTGGAGAACACAGAAAACACACCAAGGTGCTGCTGCAAGCAAAGTTACAGAGGTTTCCCAGAGTGTTGCTTTTCTCGAGAAAAGAGCGCTTTACAGCGCTTTCTGGCTGCTAGAGACATGCAGAAAGAGCAAGTGTGGCAGAATGTGTTCCAAAGCAGCTGGAGCTACCACGGGCTCCGGACAGGCTTATTTTCACTTGGAGAACACAGAAAACACACCAAGGTGCTGCTGCAAGCAAAGTTACAGAGGTTTCCCAGAGTGTTGCTTTTCTCGAGAAAAGAGCGCTTTACAGCGCTTTCTGGCTGCTAGAGACATGCAGAAAGAGCAAGTGTGGCAGAATGTGTTCCAAAGCAGCTGGAGCTACCACGGGCTCCGGACAGGCTTATTTTCACTTGGAGAACACAGAAAACACACCAAGGTGCTGCTGCAAGCAAAGTTACAGAGGTTTCCCAGAGTGTTGCTTTTCTCGAGAAAAGAGCGCTTTACAGCGCTTTCTGGCTGCTAGAGACATGCAGAAAGAGCAAGTGTGGCAGAATGTGTTCCAAAGCAGCTGGAGCTACCACGGGCTCCGGACAGGCTTATTTTCACTTGGAGAACACAGAAAACACACCAAGGTGCTGCTGCAAGCAAAGTTACAGAGGTTTCCCAGAGTGTTGCTTTTCTCGAGAAAAGAGCGCTTTACAGCGCTTTCTGGCTGCTAGAGACATGCAGAAAGAGCAAGTGTGGCAGAATGTGTTCCAAAGCAGCTGGAGCTACCACGGGCTCCGGACAGGCTTCTTTTCACTTGGAGAACACAGAAAACACACCAAGGTGCTGCTGCAAGCAAAGTTACAGAGGTTTCCCCAGAGTGTTGCTTTTCTCGAGAAAAGAGCGCTTTACAGCGCTTTCTGGCTGCTAGAGACATGCAGAAAGAGCAAGTGTGGCAGAATGTGTTCCAAAGCAGCTGGAGCTACCACGGGCTCCGCACAGGCTTATTTTCACTTGGAGAACACAGAAAACACACCAAGGTGCTGCTGCAAGCAAAGTTACACAAGTCCCCCTGAGTGTTGCTTTTCTCGAGAAAAGAGCGCTTTACAGCGCTTTCTGGCTGCTAGAGACATGCAGAAAGAGCAAGTGTGGCAGAATGTGTTCCAAAGCAGCTGGAGCTACCACGGGCTCCGGACAGGCTTATTTTCACCTGGAGAACACAGAAAACACACCAAGGTGCTGCTGCAAGCAAAGTTACAGAAGTCCCCCTGAGTGTTGCTTTTCTCGAGAAAAGAGCGCTTTACAGCGCTTTCTGGCTGCTAGAGACATGCAGAAAGAGCAAGTGTGGCAGAATGTGTTCCAAAGCAGCTGGAGCTACCACGGGCTCCGGACAGGCTTATTTTCACTTGGAGAACACAGAAAACACACCAAGGTGCTGCTGCAAGCAAAGTTACACAAGTCCCCCTGAGTGTTGCTTTTCTCGAGAAAAGAGCGCTTTACAGCGCTTTCTGGCTGCTAGAGACATGCAGAAAGAGCAAGTGTGGCAGAATGTGTTCCAAAGCAGCTGGAGCTACCACGGGCTCCGGACAGGCTTATTTTCACTTGGAGAACACAGAAAACACACCAAGGTGCTGCTGCAAGCAAAGTTACAGAGGTTTCCCAGAGTGTTGCTTTTCTCGAGAAAAGAGCGCTTTACAGCGCTTTCTGGCTGCTAGAGACATGCAGAAAGAGCAAGTGTGGCAGAATGTGTTCCAAAGCAGCTGGAGCTACCACGGGCTCCGGGCAGGCTTCTTTTCACTTGGAGAACACAGAAAACACACCAAGGTGCTGCTGCAAGCAAAGTTACAGAGGTTTCCCAGAGTGTTGCTTTTCTGGGGAAAAGAGCGCTTTACAGCGCTTTCTGGCTGCTAGAGACATGCAGAAAGAGCAAGTGTGGCAGAATGTGTTCCAAAGCAGCTGGAGCTACCACGGGCTCCGGACAGGCTTATTTTCACTTGGAGAACACAGAAAACACACCAAGGTGCTGCTGCAAGCAAAGTTACAGAGGTTTCCCAGAGTGTTGCTTTTCTCGAGAAAAGAGCGCTTTACAGCGCTTTCTGGCTGCTAGAGACATGCAGAAAGAGCAAGTGTGGCAGAATGTGTTCCAAAGCAGCTGGAGCTACCACGGGCTCCGGACAGGCTTATTTTCACTTGGAGAACACAGAAAACACACCAAGGTGCTGCTGCAAGCAAAGTTACAGAGGTTTCCCAGAGTGTTGCTTTTCTCGAGAAAAGAGCGCTTTACAGCGCTTTCTGGCTGCTAGAGACATGCAGAAAGAGCAAGTGTGGCAGAATGTGTTCCAAAGCAGCTGGAGCTACCACGGGCTCCGGACAGGCTTATTTTCACTTGGAGAACACAGAAAACACACCAAGGTGCTGCTGCAAGCAAAGTTACACAAGTCCCCCTGAGTGTTGCTTTTCTCGAGAAAAGAGCGCTTTACAGCGCTTTCTGGCTGCTAGAGACATGCAGAAAGAGCAAGTGTGGCAGAATGTGTTCCAAAGCAGCTGGAGCTACCACGGGCTCCGGACAGGCTTATTTTCACTTGGAGAACACAGAAAACACACCAAGGTGCTGCTGCAAGCAAAGTTACAGAGGTTTCCCAGAGTGTTGCTTTTCTCGAGAAAAGAGCGCTTTACAGCGCTTTCTGGCTGCTAGAGACATGCAGAAAGAGCAAGTGTGGCAGAATGTGTTCCAAAGCAGCTGGAGCTACCACGGGCTCCGGGCAGGCTTCTTTTCACTTGGAGAACACAGAAAACACACCAAGGTGCTGCTGCAAGCAAAGTTACAGAGGTTTCCCAGAGTGTTGCTTTTCTGGGGAAAAGAGCGCTTTACAGCGCTTTCTGGCTGCTAGAGACATGCAGAAAGAGCAAGTGTGGCAGAATGTGTTCCAAAGCAGCTGGAGCTACCACGGGCTCCGGACAGGCTTATTTTCACTTGGAGAACACAGAAAACACACCAAGGTGCTGCTGCAAGCAAAGTTACAGAGGTTTCCCAGAGTGTTGCTTTTCTCGAGAAAAGAGCGCTTTACAGCGCTTTCTGGCTGCTAGAGACATGCAGAAAGAGCAAGTGTGGCAGAATGTGTTCCAAAGCAGCTGGAGCTACCACGGGCTCCGGACAGGCTTATTTTCACTTGGAGAACACAGAAAACACACCAAGGTGCTGCTGCAAGCAAAGTTACAGAGGTTTCCCAGAGTGTTGCTTTTCTCGAGAAAAGAGCGCTTTACAGCGCTTTCTGGCTGCTAGAGACATGCAGAAAGAGCAAGTGTGGCAGAATGTGTTCCAAAGCAGCTGGAGCTACCACGGGCTCCGGACAGGCTTCTTTTCACTTGGAGAACACAGAAAACACACCAAGGTGCTGCTGCAAGCAAAGTTACAGAGGTTTCCCAGAGTGTTGCTTTTCTCGAGAAAAGAGCGCTTTACAGCGCTTTCTGGCTGCTAGAGACATGCAGAAAGAGCAAGTGTGGCAGAATGTGTTCCAAAGCAGCTGGAGCTACCACGGGCTCCGGGCAGGCTTCTTTTCACTTGGAGAACACAGAAAACACACCAAGGTGCTGCTGCAAGCAAAGTTACAGAGGTTTCCCAGAGTGTTGCTTTTCTGGGGAAAAGAGCGCTTTACAGCGCTTTCTGGCTGCTAGAGACATGCAGAAAGAGCAAGTGTGGCAGAATGTGTTCCAAAGCAGCTGGAGCTACCACGGGCTCCGGACAGGCTTATTTTCACTTGGAGAACACAGAAAACACACCAAGGTGCTGCTGCAAGCAAAGTTACAGAGGTTTCCCAGAGTGTTGCTTTTCTCGAGAAAAGAGCGCTTTACAGCGCTTTCTGGCTGCTAGAGACATGCAGAAAGAGCAAGTGTGGCAGAATGTGTTCCAAAGCAGCTGGAGCTACCACGGGCTCCGGACAGGCTTATTTTCACTTGGAGAACACAGAAAACACACCAAGGTGCTGCTGCAAGCAAAGTTACAGAGGTTTCCCAGAGTGTTGCTTTTCTCGAGAAAAGAGCGCTTTACAGCGCTTTCTGGCTGCTAGAGACATGCAGAAAGAGCAAGTGTGGCAGAATGTGTTCCAAAGCAGCTGGAGCTACCACGGGCTCCGGACAGGCTTATTTTCACTTGGAGAACACAGAAAACACACCAAGGTGCTGCTGCAAGCAAAGTTACACAAGTCCCCCTGAGTGTTGCTTTTCTCGAGAAAAGAGCGCTTTACAGCGCTTTCTGGCTGCTAGAGACATGCAGAAAGAGCAAGTGTGGCAGAATGTGTTCCAAAGCAGCTGGAGCTACCACGGGCTCCGGACAGGCTTCTTTTCACTTGGAGAACACAGAAAACACACCAAGGTGCTGCTGCAAGCAAAGTTACACAAGTCCCCCTGAGTGTTGCTTTTCTCGAGAAAAGAGCGCTTTACAGCGCTTTCTGGCTGCTAGAGACATGCAGAAAGAGCAAGTGTGGCAGAATGTGTTCCAAAGCAGCTGGAGCTACCACGGGCTCCGGACAGGCTTCTTTTCACTTGGAGAACACAGAAAACACACCAAGGTGCTGCTGCAAGCAAAGTTACACAAGTCCCCCTGAGTGTTGCTTTTCTCGAGAAAAGAGCGCTTTACAGCGCTTTCTGGCTGCTAGAGACATGCAGAAAGAGCAAGTGTGGCAGAATGTGTTCCAAAGCAGCTGGAGCTACCACGGGCTCCGGACAGGCTTATTTTCACTTGGAGAACACAGAAAACACACCAAGGTGCTGCTGCAAGCAAAGTTACACAAGTCCCCCTGAGTGTTGCTTTTCTCGAGAAAAGAGCGCTTTACAGTGCTTTCTGGCTGCTAGAGACATGCAGAAAGAGCAAGTGTGGCAGAATGTGTTCCAAAGCAGCTGGAGCTACCACGGGCTCCGGACAGGCTTATTTTCACTTGGAGAACACAGAAAACACACCAAGGTGCTGCTGCAAGCAAAGTTACACAAGTCACCCTGAGTGTTGCTTTTCTCGGGCAAAAGAGCGCTTTACAGCGCTTTCTGGCTGCTAGAGACATGCAGAAAGAGCAAGTGTGGCAGAATGTGTTCCAAAGCAGCTGGAGCTACCACGGGCTCCGGACAGGCTTATTTTCACTTGGAGAACACAGAAAACACACCAAGGTGCTGCTGCAAGCAAAGTTACACAAGTCCCCCTGAGTGTTGCTTTTCTGGGGAAATGAGCGCTTTACAGCGCTTTCTGGCTGCTAGAGACATGCAGAAAGAGCAAGTGTGGCAGAATGTGTTCCAAAGCAGCTGGAGCTACCACGGGCTCCGGACAGGCTTATTTTCACTTAGAGAACACAGAAAACACACCAAGGTGCTGCTGCAAGCAAAGTTACAGAAGTCCCCCAGAGTGTTGCTTTTCTGGGGAAAAGAGCGCTTTACAGCGCTTTCTGGCTGCTAGAGACATGCAGAAAGAGCAAGTGTGGCAGAATGTGTTCCAAAGCAGCTGGAGCTACCACGGGCTCCGGACAGGCTTATTTTCACTTGGAGAACACAGAAAACACACCAAGGTGCTGCTGCAAGCAAAGTTACACAAGTCCCCCAGAGTGTTGCTTTTCTCGAGAAAAGAGCGCTTTACAGCGCTTTCTGGCTGCTAGAGACATGCAGAAAGAGCAAGTGTGGCAGAATGTGTTCCAAAGCAGCTGGAGCTACCACGGGCTCCGGACAGGCTTATTTTCACTTGGAGAACACAGAAAACACACCAAGGTGCTGCTGCAAGCAAAGTTACACAAGTCCCCCTGAGTGTTGCTTTTCTCGAGAAAAGAGCACTTTACAGCGCTTTCTGGCTGCTAGAGACATGCAGAAAGAGCAAGTGTGGCAGAATGTGTTCCAAAGCAGCTGGAGCTACCACGGGCTCCGGACAGGCTTATTTTCACTTGGAGAACACAGAAAACACACCAAGGTGCTGCTGCAAGCAAAGTTACAGAGGTTTCCCAGAGTGTTGCTTTTCTCGAGAAAAGAGCGCTTTACAGCGCTTTCTGGCTGCTAGAGACATGCAGAAAGAGCAAGTGTGGCAGAATGTGTTCCAAAGCAGCTGGAGCTACCACGGGCTCCGGACAGGCTTATTTTCACTTAGAGAACACAGAAAACACACCAAGGTGCTGCCGCAAGCAAAGTTACAGAGGTCCCCTGAGTGTTGCTTTTCTCGAGAAAAGAGCACTTTACAGCGCTTTCTGGCTGCTAGAGACATGCAGAAAGAGCAAGTGTAGCAGAATGTGTTCCAAAGCAGCTGGAGCTACCACGGGCTCCGGACAGGCTTATTTTCACTTGGAGAACACAGAAAACACACCAAGGTGCTGCTGCAAGCAAAGTTACACAAGTCCCCCTGAGTGTTGCTTTTCTCGAGAAAAGAGCGCTTTACAGCGCTTTCTGGCTGCTAGAGACATGCAGAAAGAGCAAGTGTGGCAGAATGTGTTCCAAAGCAGCTGGAGCTACCACGGGCTCCGGACAGGCTTATTTTCACTTGGAGAACACAGAAAACACACCAAGGTGCTGCTGCAAGCAAAGTTACAGAGGTTTCCCAGAGTGTTGCTTTTCTCGAGAAAAGAGCGCTTTACAGCGCTTTCTGGCTGCTAGAGACATGCAGAAAGAGCAAGTGTGGCAGAATGTGTTCCAAAGCAGCTGGAGCTACCACGGGCTCCGGACAGGCTTATTTTCACTTGGAGAACACAGAAAACACACCAAGGTGCTGCTGCAAGCAAAGTTACAGAGGTTTCCCAGAGTGTGCTTTTCTCGAGAAAAGAGCGCTTTACAGCGCTTTCTGGCTGCTAGAGACATGCAGAAAGAGCAAGTGTGGCAGAATGTGTTCCAAAGCAGCTGGAGCTACCACGGGCTCCGGACAGGCTTATTTTCACTTGGAGAACACAGAAAACACACCAAGGTGCTGCTGCAAGCAAAGTTACAGAGGTTTCCCAGAGTGTTGCTTTTCTCGAGAAAAGAGCGCTTTACAGCGCTTTCTGGCTGCTAGAGACATGCAGAAAGAGCAAGTGTGGCAGAATGTGTTCCAAAGCAGCTGGAGCTACCACGGGCTCCGGACAGGCTTATTTTCACTTGGAGAAC